>NC_142794.1:13133029-13188100 GCF_049724085.1 Artemia sp. Qi Xiang Cuo | reverse complement strand
ATCTATCAACAAGAGTTGAAATCCTGTACAAGCAATCTCAAGCCTGTTACTTCCAACTCATCATATATCCATGCCTATAAATTTTATACTACTATGGGAACAGGCTATATTAGATAACTTAGCTAGGAAATTGTTTTTAAGCCCAAAATAGCCCACCAAAACAAACAAAACCCGAAGAAACTCATCAACCAGAAACCAGGGTAAATACTGTGTCGATTACTAGGCTATAATTTCATAAAGGGGCACAACTTCTCCACCCTGCAGTGTCGTTTGCAGTCATGGCTCTGGTTTGGGAAACGTCCACCCTGACGCCACTTTGAGGCCCCACAAGTAGGATTCCCCTTTCGGGGATAAGGAGAGAGGAAGCACCTTATGATGGAATTGTATTTTCGACATAACACCTTTAAATTAAGTGTTGTTTTCTTAGACCACACTGCCGTTCTAAGACGAACAAATAAACTTTCAAATGGGGATAAATCCACTTATTTAGACAGTGAAAAAAACAGGTACAAAAGTCCAGATATTTCGATCACATATACACGTGTATGTGATTGAAATATCTGGACTTTTGTACCTGTTTTTTCACTGTCTAAATAAGTGGATTTATCCCCATTTGAAAGTTTATTTGTTCATGATGGAACACAAATCTCAAACCATATCACGACAACTCCAGAACTCCAACCTTTTATACCCATCCTCATCTCGTCAGGGTACTCGTTAAGGAAAACGGGGGAAATTGAATTAAGTAACACTGGGTTTATTTAAAAAAAAAATATATATATACATCATCGATTCCCTCAAGCATGCTTGTGCGGGAGAAAACCCTCCTAATAAAAAAAAAAAAAAAAAAAAAAAAAACAAAATTATAGCTCAAATTACCGAACCTGAAAACCAACGAACCACCAAACAACACCCAACAAAATTATAATCATATTCAGCTGCAACTAAACCCTCCTCAAAAACATAACTTAAGTGGCATAGAATAATCCATTCAAAATATACACATCAAAACAATGGTTCTTTAGCAACTTACGAAATTCCTGAAAACCCCCAACATTCCTCAAATCCTCTGGCAAACTCTCCCAAACTAACGGAATTGTCACTCTAGGATTTCCGGGAAAGTAGCTGTTGGCTTTTAGTCTTCAGTCGTTTAATTGGATCTCCTACGAGCTATGGCAAGATCACCCAGCCAATTTTAAATAGTTGGCCACGCAAACCAAAATTTTTTATCGTGGACGAGATAGGGTGAACCTTTAAGGTAACGCGTCGCCTTGAAGAAGTACGGAAAAAAGTAGAGTTTTATGTGTTTTTCACGTCTTTTCCGGCTATTTCCAATCTAAAATAAGTAAAGCAAGTATAAAAAATTAAACTCCTAAAATTAATAAGCAATCTTAGGACAGTAAGTTTACGCTGAAGCATTAAACCCATAAGACTAGAAAAAGAAATTAAAATACCAGAAACCTTAATTTAAATTAACGTTGTCCTTGTTCCAGTATAATAAACACAGAAAATTGGAAAGAATAATTTCTAAATTTTATTACTGCTAAAGTAGAAAAAGATATTTTACCGCTGATGATATTGTCACAGTTACAAAACTGATGTTTTGGGGATGTTGTAAAACACGAATCAAAACTAAAAAAAAAATGATCGTATAACTCGCATCAAAAACTTAAATTTTGCAATTTCGAGTATTAAATTTGCACTTGCTAGAAATAAAACTGAAAATTTCAGAAACCAATTGTGTTAGTTTTGTTTTTCGTTAGTTTTTTTTTTTTTTTTTTTTTTTTTTTTTTTGGCTCAAAAAGATCTTTTAAGTTTAAAAAGATTTGCTTTAAAAAAAAAGTCATTCATAGCTTTTTCTTTGTTTCTTTAAAATGTAAATGCTTAAGTTCTTTGTGCTCTTTCTTTGTTTTTTTTTTCTTTTTACTGAAAAGTTCTGTTTGATGTTTTAAAAAGTTTCCCAATTTTTTTGTAAATAATTAAATCTTTGCTATCTTTCTAAAGTTTTTTGAAGTTTGTCTTTTTGTCGCTGTTTTTTGCTGAAGATGTTTTTATCAAGTTTTAAAAAAGTTCTCTAAAAGTGTTTTTGCAAATAATTAAGTTTCTAAGGATTTATATTATCGCTTCTTTTGCTGAAATCTTGGGTCCTCGAGACATTATCTTTAAGTTTTTTCTTATTATAATTTTATACTATACGGTTTCTGTATTATTATTAATATATATGTATATATATGTTTATTATACTATATTTGCCTTCTTTTTTTTCAGGCTAATCTTGTTGGTCAATTAGGCTCTAGGACATCCAATTTAAGCTAGGCGCATGGCAGCCAATAGGGTTTGTGCTTTTCGACGTTTGTGTTTTTCTCCTATCTTCGCCATCTATTGGGTTTTCGAATGACATCTAGTGACAGTATAACTCCGCCACTGCGAAGCTTACTTTGGCTGTGTTCCTGACTTAACTTCGTGTGACTCCGAGTAACTCTTGAATGTTCTAATAAGCCTAAAATTAACTCATAAGTTTAGAGTTAGCAACCCTTGGAATGATGAAAGTTACGGGAATAATCTAATAATTAACCTATTTATAGACTTAAAAAGTTCTGAAAAACTTGTTTATATGAAAAAGGCGTATTTAATGACAGTAAAAAGGATAAAAAATCAGAAAAACCTATTACTTATATTTGATTCTAAGAAGAAAGTTGAATATACAAATAACGATTTTTAATGTAGGTTGAATACTGATTATATAGTTTAAAATATATATATATATATATATATATATATATATATATATATATATATATATATATATATATATATATATATATATATATATATATATATATATATATATATATGTATATATATGCGTTATATGTAATATATACAACATCGTTTAAATAAAAATATAGTTTAAGTAATGAATATATATTTTTGCATTTTTAATCTTTCGTATTATTTATCCTTTATTCTTGTTCCTCCCAAAAACTTGAAGAATTACAGCCTCGAACAAACAATGAAATCCCCCCCCCCTTGATTTTGAAAAATATATTTTTGTCCCTTTCCTACATTTTTCGTGAATTCAGACCTCTTTATATATGTTGGACTGAATGACTCATTTGATGACAATTAAGATGGCATTTAAGTATAGATGACCTTAGATGACATTTACATCTAGATGACAGTTAAGTCAAGAACGCAGCCTTTTATTTTATAAGTGTAAATAGTGCTTAGGCTAATTTTTTTAGGATTTTTACAATTAGGGGGAGGGTTAATCATAAACTCCCGCCGGTTCATTTTTTATTATTTATTATGATTCTCTACGTTTTATGTAAGTGGTTAATTTATGAGTTTTTTTAATTACATTTTTTTTCAACTCTGGGTGTTTCTGCCAAACTTTTACCGATATTTTTGAAGATATATTAGATTACCGGTTGGTAAATTGTGATTGACTTAACTGTGATAGCTTAAAATGAATATTTGCATAGAACTCCTCACTATGTCAGTAAATCTACATTGTCCTCAATTAAGGGGTGTTCTCTTTAGTACAAAAATATATTACTTAAATTAAAAGAGGGTTTTTAAATGCAATTTGATAGGTGTCTACATGGTGACTTTAAAATATAATTGTAGTTAATAGGGGACCATTTATTTATTGACTTCCAACCATGTCACTTTTTTAGTTTTTTAAGAATACAAATTTTAATATATTTTTTTCCCGGCTTTTTTTCCTATATGGGTGTATGGGAGGTAGTTTAAAGCTGCCATTTAGGACTATTTTAGGCTAAGATTTTGGCTAAATTTTTATTGGTGTAAAAAAAAAAAGATCTTCAGCTTCTTAGGAAAATTGAACTTGAATTATTGGTATTTCATTTGAATATTCAAATTTGGATATTTGTAAATATTTGACGGTAACAGTCAAGTTTCGAATCTTTGTTTTTTTTTTTATCTCTTTTTTCCCCTTTTTTGAAGTTTCTGATCTTATATTGTGCCGTGGTTTGATAACGAAAGTTGTAAAGAGTGTTAAAAAAGATTTAAAGGAAATGGGAACTTCATGGGAGGATGTAAAAAAGGAATTTTTTGGCTTGGTGCTGCGGTGAGTTGTTAGTAGCGGTAGTAATTCATTCGTGTTAACTGTAAGAAAGTTTTTTGAAAAAAAGGGTTTTTGATTTGTTGGGGGAGGAATAATGGAAACAGAGAATTTTAAAAAACGTTTGAAATTTGTTTGTATGCATTTTGGTTTCTGGGGGAGGCGTCGAACCGTCTACCCAATGAATATGGCCTCGAATAGAAAAGAAATCATTGACTTAGGTTATTTATTTTATGCTGATATTGTAAATGAAATTTAAAAATTGACTCATCATGCAGGCCCCTTTGCTATTTATTCTTTTCGTTTTTCAATCTGTTTGGGGAAGGAGGATTTGGAAATAAATACTTATAATTATTTTCTTCTGTTTTTTTTTTACAATTTTTGTGAAAGAAGTTTAAATGTTAATATATAAAATGTAGGCTCTCCTATTTTCTTCTCTTCTTTGTTTTTTGATTTGTCAGGGTAGACTGTTTTTGTTCTGTTTGTTTGTTTGATTTTGTTCTGTTTGTTTTTTTGAGTATAGGGTCTTTTAATATTTTTTTTTATGATTTGTTGGGGGAAGAAGGATTCAGAGTGAAGTCTCTTTTTTTTTTTTTTTTTTTTTTTTTTTTTTTTTTTTTCTTAAAAGAAGTTAAAAGCTGATAGAAGCCGGTAGAACCTCTTTTTCTTACCTAAGAGAGTGATCAAAAAGGAACATCGTATATACTAAAATTTGGGCCAAAAGAGTTTTTTTTAATTTTCATAAAAGAAGTTAAAAGCTGATAGAAGCCGGTAGAACCTCTTTTTCTTACCTAAGAGAGTGATCAAAAAGGAACATCGTATATACTAAAATTTGGGCCAAAAGAGTTTTTTTTTAATTTTCATAAAAGAAGTTAAAAGCTGATAGAAGCCGGTAGAACCTCTTTTTCTTACCTAAGAGAGTGATCAAAAAGGAACATCGTATATACTAAAATTTGGGCCAAAAGAGTTTTTTTTCATTTTCATAAAAGAAGTTAAAAGCTGATAGAAGCCGGTAGAACCTCTTTTCTTACCTAAGAGAGTGATCAAAAAGGAACATCGTATATACTAAAATTTGGGCCAAAAGAGTTTTTTTTTCATTTTCATAAAAGAAGTTAACAGCTGATAGAAGCCGGTAGAACCTCTTTTTCTTACCTAAGAGAGTGATCAAAAAGGAACATCGTATATACTAAAATTTGGGCCAAAAGAGTTTTTTTCATTTTCATAAAAGAAGTTAACAGCTGATAGAAGCCGGTAGAACCTCTTTTTCTTACCTAAGAGAGTGATCAAAAAGGAACATCTTATATACTAAAATTTGGGCCAAAAGAGTTTTTTTTAATTTTCATAAAAGAAGTTAAAAGCTGATAGAAGCCGGTAGAACCTCTTTTTCTTACCTAAGAGAGTGATCAAAAAGGAACATCGTATATACTAAAATTTGGGCCAAAGAGTTTTTTTTTAATTTTCATAAAAGAAGTTAAAAGCTGATAGAAGCCGGTAGAACCTCTTTTTCTTACCTAAGAGAGTGATCAAAAAGGAACATCGTATATACTAAAATTTGGGCCAAAAGAGTTTTTTTTAATGTTCATAAAAGAAGTTAAAAGCTGATAGAAGCCGGTAGAACCTCTTTTTCTTGCATAAGAGAGTGATCAAAAACGAACATCGTATATACTAAAATTTGGGCCAAAAGAGTTTTTTTTAATTTTCATAAAAGAAGTTAAAAGCTGATATAAGCCGGTAGAACCTCTTTTTCTTACCTAAGAGAGTGATCAAAAAGGAACATCGTATATACTAAAATTTGGGCCAAAAGAGTTTTTTTTCATTTTCATAAAAGAAGTTAAAAGCTGATAGAAGCCGGTAGAACCTCTTTTCTTACCTAAGAGAGTGATCAAAAAGGAACATCGTATATACTAAAATTTGGGCCAAAAAGAGTTTTTTTTTTCATTTTCATAAAAGAAGTTAACAGCTGATAGAAGCCGGTAGAACCTCTTTTTCTTACCTAAGAGAGTGATCAAAAAGGAACATCGTATATACTAAAATTTGGGCCAAAAGAGTTTTTTTTAATTTTAATAAAAGAAGTTAAAAGCTGATAGAAGCCGGTAGAACCTCTTTTTCTTACCTAAGAGAGTGATCAAAAAGGAACATCGTATATACTAAAATTTGGGCCAAAAGAGTTTTTTTTCATTTTCATAAAAGAAGTTAAAAGCTGATAGAAGCCGGTAGAACCTCTTTTTCTTACCTAAGAGAGTGATCAAAAAGGAACATTGTATATACTAAAATTTGGGCCAAAAGAGTTATACATTGAAACAGGCTGTATAATCATTTTCATAAAAGAAGTTAAAAGCTGATAGAAGCCGGTAGAACCTCTTTCTTACCTAAGAGAGTGATCAAAAAGGAACATCGTATATACTAAAATTTGGGCCAAAAGAGTTTTTTTCATTTTCATAAAAGAAGTTAACAGCTGATAGAAGCCGGTAGAACCTCTTTTTCTTACCTAAGAGAGTGATCAAAAAGGAACATCGTATATACTAAAATTTGGGCCAAAAGAGTTTTTTTTCATTTTCATAAAAGAAGTTAAAAGCTGATAGAAGCCGGTAGAACCTCTTTTTCTTACCAAAGAGAGTGATCAAAAAGGAACATCTTATATACTAAAATTTGGGCCAAAAGAGTTTTTTTTAATTTTAATAAAAGAAGTTATCAGCTGATATAAGACGGTAGAACCTCTTTTTCTTAACTAAGAGAGTGATCAAAAAGGAACATCGTATATACTAAAATTTGGGCCAAAAGAGTTTTTTTTTCATTTTCATAAAAGAAGTTAAAAGCTGATAGAAGCCGGTAGAACCTCTTTTTCTTACCTAAGAGAGTGATCAAAAAGGAACATCGTATATACTAAAATTTGGGCCAAAAGAGTTTTTTTTCATTTTTATAAAAGAAGTTAAAAGCTGATAGAAGCCGGTAGAACCTCTTTTTCTTACCTAAGAGAGTGATCAAAAAGGAACATCGTATATACTAAAATTTGGGCCAAAAGAGTTTTTTTTAATTTTCATAAAAGAAGTTAAAAGCTGATAGAAGTCGGTAGAACCTCTTTTTCTTACCTAAGAGAGTGATCAAAAAGGAACATCGTATATACTAAAATTTGGGCCAAAAGAGTTTTTTTTCATTTTCATAAAAGAAGTTAAAAGCTGATAGAAGCCGGTAGAACCTCTTTTTCTTACCTAAGAGAGTGATAAAAAAGGAACATCGTATATACTAAAATTTGGGCCAAAAGAGTTTTTTTTCAATTTCATAAAAGAAGTTAACAGCTGATAGAAGCCGGTAGAACCTCTTTTTCTTACCTAAGAGAGTGATCAAAAAGGAACATCGTATATACTAAAATTTGGGCCAAAAGATTTTTTTTTTCATTTTCATAAAAGAAGTTAAAAGCTGATAGAAGCCGGTAGAACCTCTTTTTCTTACCTAAGAGAGTGATCAAAAAGGAACATCGTATATACTAAAATTTGGGCCAAAAGAGTTTTTTTTTCATTTTAATAAAAGAAGTTAAAAGCTGATAGAAGCCGGTAGAACCTCTTTTTCTTACCTAAGAGAGTGATCAAAAAGGAACATCGTATATACTAAAATTTGGGCCAAAAAGAGTTTTTTTTCATTTTCATAAAAGAAGTTAAAAGCTGATAGAAGCCGGTAGAACCTCTTTTTCTTACCTAAGAGAGTGATCAAAAAGGAACATCGTATATACTAAAATTTGGGCCAAAAGAGTTTTTTTTTAATTTTCATAAAAGAAGTTAACAGCTGATAGAAGCCGGTAGAACCTCTTTTTCTCACCTAAGAGAGTGATCAAAAACGAACATCGTATATACTAAAATTTGGGCCAAAAGAGTTTTTTTTAATTTTCATAAAAGAAGTTAAAAGCTGATAGAAGCCGGTAGAACCTCTTTCTTACCTAAGAGAGTGATCAAAAAGGAACATCGTATATACTAAAATTTGGGCCAAAAGAGTTTTTTTTCATTTTCATAAAAGAAGTTAAAAGCTGATAGAAGCCGGTAGAACCTCTTTTTCTTACCTAAGAGAGTGATCAAAAAGGAACATCGTATATACTAAAATTTGGGCCAAAAGAGTTTTTTTTCATTTTAATAAAAGAAGTTAACAGCTGATAGAAGCCGGTAGAACCTCTTTTTCTTACCTAAGAGAGTGATCAAAAAGGAACATCGTATATACTAAAATTTGGGCCAAAAGAGTTTTTTTTCATTTTCATAAAAGAAGTTAAAAGCTGATAGAAGCCGGTAGAACCTCTTTTTCTTACCTAAGAGAGTGATCAAAAAGGAACATCGTATATACTAAAATTTGGGCCAAAATATTTTTTTTTTCATTTTCATAAAAGAAGTTAAAAGCTGATAGAAGCCGGTAGAACCTCTTTTTCTTACCTAAGAGAGTGATCAAAAAGGAACATCGTATATACTAAAATTTGGGCCAAAAGAGTTTTTTTTAATTTTCATAAAAGAAGTTAACAGCTGATAGAAGCCGGTAGAACCTCTTTTCTTACCTAAGAGAGTGATCAAAAAGGAACATCGTATATACTAAAATTTGGGCCAAAAGAGTTTTTTTAATTTTCATAAAAGAAGTTAAAAGCTGATAGAAGCCGGTAGAACCTCTTTTTCTTACCTAAGAGAGTGATCAAAAAGGAACATCGTATATACTAAAATTTGGGCCAAAAGAGTTTTTTTTAATTTTCATAAAAGAAGTTAAAAGCTGATAGAAGCCGGTAGAACCTCTTTTTCTTACCTAAGAGAGTGATCAAAAAGGAACATCGTATATACTAAAATTTGGGCCAAAAGAGTTTTTTTTTTATTTTCATAAAAGAAGTTAACAGCTGATAGAAGCCGGTAGAACCTCTTTTTCTTACCTAAGAGAGTGATCAAAAAGGAACATCGTATATACTAAAATTTGGGCCAAAAGAGTTTTTTTAATTTTCATAAAAAGAAGTTAACAGCTGATAGAAGCCGGTAGAACCTCTTTTTCTTACCTAAGAGAGTGATCAAAAAGGAACATCGTATATACTAAAATTTGGGCCAAAAGAGTTTTTTTTCATTTTCATAAAAGAAGTTAAAAGCTGATAGAAGCCGGTAGAACCTCTTTTTCTTAACTAAGAGAGTGATCAAAAAGGAACATTGTATATACTAAAATTTGGGCCAAAAGAGTTATACATTGACACAGGCTGTAGATCCCCCTTTTTTCGTTTTAAGACTGGTTGGGGTAAGGAGGAATGGGAAACAAAGGGAAAATTTTTCTTTTCAAAAAATTAGTTATGTTTTCTGTTTCTTTGGGTTATTTAAAAATTGATACGGGATACGGGTCTTCATTTTTTGTTCGTCCTTCTTTTTCTTTTCTTCCTTTTTATTCTTTTTTCTTCCTTCCTATTTTTTCCTTTCTCTTTCTTATTTTCTCGTGTTTCGGGGCCTAATTATAGGAAAGTAAAATCTATAAGTGAATCATTTGTTGTCAATAAATATCGTTAAACAAAATGGCTAGAGATCCAAAGCGGTTGCTTGTTATTGTTTCACTTTTTGACGAAAAAGCTAATCTTTATTTGGAAGTATATGTCTATTGCAAGTGTATTTATTTGGTATGCTCAAAATTCTGTAAATCCGTAATTTCCTTCAATTCTACAATAGTTCGGTATGCTCAAAATTTTCCAAAAAAAAGAATAAATTTGCCTTGGCCATTGTTTACAAATATTTGAGAAGATTCAAAATATTCCTTGACCAAATAATAATTTGTTTATTGATATATTTTTAAACAATTAATAATTTGTATTTATCTCAAATTGAAATACTGGTTCTTTTTATGTAATTAATATTTTACGTGTTTCGAAATAAATAATCGCTAATGTTGCAATTGCCATCTAGCCCTACCTCCTTCCCTAATCTTTCCAAATTAATGATCGCTAATTTTGCCAGTGCTTTGCTGCCCAATAGATTTTCGAAATGTATCATCTCAACTTGCTAAATTTGTCTAAATAAAATGAATTTAAATCATCATTATTTTCTATTTTGTTGTTTTTTAATAATATATGAAAAAAAAGATAAATTCTAGTTTTTGAGGCTTCAGGTGATAGGCCTTAATCAGGTTTTTTTCGACACTGTGGGAACCATTTTTAGGTGTAATTTGCCGTAAAAACTTCACGGGTCATCCTGTCAACCAAGTGGTAAATCAAGGGTTGCCCCCCTCAATCCCCTTAGAAGGGCTAAATTAAACGAAATGTGTAATATTTCTTAACAAACGGAAATGAATTGTATGCTTCTCCGGCAGTTCTTCTTTTAAACTGCAATTTAATCTCTTCTCTTCTTAACAGATTAATCTTAAAAGACTTCTAGCTTTTAATTCCTCTCGTTTTTTCTTATTTTTATTATTAGGTTAAACCTTTGTACGTAATTTATTGTATTTTTCTTGCGCAAGAATTTACAAAAGAGAAAAAATAGCAAAAGGGAAAAAAAAATTATTCCAGTATTTTGGATATCATGATTGCTTTGATCTTCTTTTTGGTTCTGTTTTATTTAGGTCAAAAATTGATTCCTCTATTATTGGAAGCTCTTAAATAAAGTTTCTTCATTTTTTTGTATATTTAGAAATGAGAAATCAAAAAAGGTAACGAACATTGTAAGAAGAAGCTGTTTTCTGCCCTGAAGTCATTTCCAGAGCTAGCCGTTTTTGCTATGGCACAATAATTGCTCAAAATATTTCCCATTTATTGCACTCGGGAAAAAATTGTATTTTGTTTAATAGCTCTTGAATTAAATGACATTAGTCAAACCTTCCACGCTAAATTTTAAAAGTAGCAGTAATTTTTGTTCACCGTCCATGTTTTTTTTTTCTCTGTTTTGGCAAAATTTGTATATTTTGGATTGTTTTTTTCATTTGTTTTTTAATGTTAGTAAAGTTTCATTGCGTTCCCTAAATTCAAAATATAATCAGTTTTTTTCTCTTCTCCTGCATATTTGCAATAATTTGCAAAAATAATTTGCAAATTTGCAAATCTCCTGCAATAATTCCTTTGTGTGCATAATTTTAAATAAATAACAAGGAGTATAAAAATCTCAATGATAAAACTCAAGTAACCATCGTACTAAATATTGCTGGCGCTAATAATGCAAAGAATTGCAAAACTTATTATTGCATTTTAATTTAGTATAGGGAAGCATAAAAAAACCTTTCGGCAAACAAAAAGTGTCTTTTTAATTTTGTTATTGCTTTCCTTTGGTTTTTTGGTTTTTTATTTAGATTTTTTGTACAAATTTAAAATTGTGATGTTTAATTTTTCATGATCCTGAATGATCTAAGTTGAACGTTTAGCATAGGGAAGCATAAAAAAAACTTTCGTCAAACAAAAACCGTTCTTTTTTAGTGTTTTTATTGCTTTCCTTTTTTCATGTTTTTTTTACAAATTTAAAATTTTGATATTTAATTTTTCATGATCCTGAATGGTCTAAGTTGAACATTTAGCATGGGGAAGCATAAAAAAAACATTCGTCAAACAAAAACATCTTTTTAATGTTGTTGTTGCTTTTTTTTTTTTTTTCTTACAAATTTAAAATTGTGATATTTAATTTTTCATGACCCTGAATGGTCTAAGTTGAACACCACTAAGAAGTTGAAGGTTTTTTTTATCTATGTTCTCTTGTGAACTTAATTTTAGGTTTAATCTAACATTTGTTGGTTTGTTGGTTTGTTTTTCAATTTTTTTTATATTGATTTTCTAAATGAAAGTTTTCTAGCTAGTTGACCGATATGTGCTCATTATGATTAGGCTAGATATTGCTTTCTTTTATGTCGTTTACTCTTGAGTTTGATTGAGTATTGACTTTTTTATTTAAATTGTTCTTTAATTACCAGAAATTACAAGGCAACAAGTATAACTGAATTTAGTGAAAGCTTTTGTCGTTTCGTTGTTTTTCAACTACTATCTAATTGAAAATTTTTTAATCTACCAGAAATTACTTGGTAAAAAAAAATACCAGAATTTACCATGCAAGCAGTATAACCGAATTTAGCGAAGTATTTCTCGTTGTGTTTTTTTTTCTATCAACCACTACCTGCGTCTAAATTTGTAATTTACCAGATATTACCGTGTAAAAAAAATTGTAAAAATTAGCAGGCAAGTAGTATAAGTGAATTTAGCGAAATTATTTATCATTTTGTTTTCTTCATCCACTGCCTTCTTTTGAAATTTTACAATTTACCTGAAATTACCAGGTACAAAAAAAAATTCTAGAAATTACCAGGCAAGTGGTATCAATGAATTTAGTGAAAATTTTTATCGTTTCGTTGTTTTTCAAATACTATTTAATTGAAAAATTTTATAATTTACCAGAGATTTTCCGGTAAAGAAAATTACCCAACAAACAGTAGAGCTAAATTTAGTTTAAGTATTTATCGTTTCAGTGCTCAAAACTCAAATATTGCAAGCTCAAAAATAATATTGTAGGTGAGATATTTGGGTAAGCCCACGTGAGAGTTGTGAGCGAACATAAATAAATATTTGCTCTATGTAACGGTTAGACGATAAGTAAATGTTTGCATTGTGCATCTTAGAAACAGTTTACAAAAGCTGTAATCACTTAATTGCTCATATAAGCAAAAAGCAGTTAGTTGAAAGGTAAGACTTTGAATTTGAGAGTTGCAAGCAAACGTGATTAAATATTTGAACAGCGTCGTTTTCTAACTCGGGTGAAAACTACAAACTATTGTAGACGCTAAAAAAAAAGTTTAAACGATATTTGGTTAATTTGATGTCACGATTTTAATGTATTGGACTTGGTCAGGGAGACGATGGGATGTGTCTGGGAGAAGTGCTAAGGAGACTAAGTCTTCTCCAGGAGCATCTTGTGCTCCAAAAACATTCGTATATTTTTAGTGAATATGAATTTACGAATAAAATTCTTGGGGACAAATTCGTATTAAGTAAGGGACATTTGGTCGTGGAAGTTCAATTTATGACTTTAATTAATTGCTAAGACCAACTTGCTCTCAGATTAAGTATACCTTGATTAACTGTGGGAATTAAAACTTCATTTAAATTAACTAATGTTTGCTAAATTTTTAAACCAACATTCTTTTTTGCATGAGTTTTTTTTTTTTTTTTTTTTTTTTTTTTTTTTATTATTATTATTATTATTATTATTATTATTATTACTTGCTTGCTTGCTGTAAGAAAATGGAACTGGTTGTACATGTGCAAATAAAAATTGGGATTTTTTTTATTATTATTTATTTATTTAATGGAACAACAGAAATTTAACTAAATCTAATAAACGAAGTAAGATGCTTTCGCTAGTCTAATTAATTGTAATGAAATACTTAAAAGGTATATTTAATGCCTTAAAAGTGTGCACTATGATCATATTTTTCTTATCAAAAAAAAAATTCAAAGTTTTAATAATACTAGTTGCCTGTATTAAATAAAATTGCCAGTATTTTTATAATTTGCAATAGGTGAGCTTTATGCTGATTTTTCTGTATGTGTAGACACTGATTTGAATCGCTGTGCTAATTATTACTTGTGCCTCTTTTTGTGTTCCTGTAAGTCCCTTAAATTTTTGTGTCAAATTTCGAAATTATAGCTGAAATAATTGGTTGATAGACATACTCTCTGTTAATTTATCCCTTTGTAATCTAGTACCAGGGGTTTTCAACGTTGAGGTCATAAATTGTTTTTGCGTATGCAGTCCAGTGTTGCCAGATGTTTGGTTCAAAATTGCACTACTGTATAAGTGAAAATGCGCTGAAAGCTCGATTTTTTTATTAAAAATTTGCCGAATGAACGATTCCCCTCCCCCTCTAAAAATGTGTCGATTTAAAAAAGATTAGTATGCAAACGCCTAAAAAAAGTGCCGAAATGCAGCAAATGCGCCCCATTAGGCCACTCCCATACCAACTTGATTATAACATTTTTTGTCGAATTTATTCTAGGGATTTCCAAATTCTGTTCTCTAATAAGTTGGTAAATTAATTGACTAATAAATTGACAAATTTATTAAGCCGAGTTGAAGAGTCCAGTCCAATCGAACTCCAAGGATTTGGTTAAAATCTGTCTCCATAAGGACCTAGTTATGTGATGAATACAACCATATAATTATTAGCATGGCTAAGAAGAAGACTCCCCAAGAAAAATCCCCAGGAGCTAGTTTCTGAGAGAAATGACTCCTTCCCTACCTGACCGGTCCCCTCTAAGCATGGGCGCTGTTCTGGTTTTCTGAAGGAACAGAAACAAATAAACGGGGCTTGAATGAAACAACGGGTCAACAAAAATCAGATTCTGTTCTGTTTTTTAGTAAAAACAGAAATCAGGTGTCTTCGTAAAAAAAAAACTGCTGTTTTGAACACTTAAAGCTTAAAGAGAAAAAAGTTTTGTACGTGATAAGTTTGTTTTGTTATCAAAAAGTTAATAACAAGATCATTTGTTCAAGCCTTAAAGCTTATCACTTCAAAACATGTGCTTTTTCAACGTTTTTGACATTGTACGGGCATACTGCTTTCGCGTGAAATAATCAGCGATCAAAAATGCTGGTTCGCTCGGACACTAGTAGAAGGTATGCTAAGATGCTTTAGAGCGCTATCTGGCTGCTCTGGAAAGGGGTTGCCAATTGCCATGGGTAGTATTTTTCTCTGGCAATACTTTTGAGAAAGTTAATAGTAATGCAGCACTTCACAAAAAAAGGAACAGTTTTTCTAATAATGGGTAGAAAAACTGTCTATGCAGACAAACATTGCCATCCTTTTTTATAGTTATTTTCTTCCATTTTACCGTCCTTTTTTTTGAAAAATGCGCTATCATATTTATACAGCATCTCCTCGAACTTCCCGGAAATGCATACTAGTTGTTAGAGACATTTCGATGATAAAAAAAGATCATCATCAATTTATGCTGTCAGCTCAAAGTCATTAGTGTTTAAGCAGAGCCCATAGTTACTTTGGGAGGGGGTAGTCCCCCCCCCCAGACCATGTTTTTCCCCTTCCCCCATCCTTATTTTTGGAAGCCATCTTAAACAAAAGTATGAAATAAGAAAAATGCACTGGAAAAAGACACTTGTTACTGTCAATTCAAAAAATTTCATTACCTCGCGGCTTAAAACAACCTTTTAAGATTCATTATTTTCCAGCAAATGTATGTGAGAGACAAATGAAAAGAAAAATACATGGTTTAAGGGTACTTCGCATATTTTTACGGTGCTTCGCGCTAAAAAATACTGTTCTAGGCCATTCACTAAGTTCATTCTTAAGCAAATAAGTAAAATTAGATTTTTCAAATTCTTAATTTCAAAGACACTTAGACCCTTTGCTGAATAATGCTTTCTTTAAGTATTCTCTTCTCTTAAATCGACTTTCAAAGGGATGCAAATAAAGGACAGTTGCACTTTTCCGGAAATTTCTGTTGCTTTGTGGCAGAAAATACTTTCTCTAACCCTTACGCTTGCTCTATTATAGAAATTGTTCCCGCTTCAAACTTTTGGTTCAACAATACGATCGGGCATACTTTTGATTTATTAAGGGGTGTTTTTATGGTCCGTTCCCAAAGGAAAGGGGCTAGTGACACCCTTGACTATAACTAACTATAAATACTAAATCCAAGGATACTAATTTTATTTCTTAGCCGAGACCACTCCCCCCCTTCTCCAGATACTCTGGATCTGCCAATATTTCTAAGATGTAAATATGAGAAAAAATTTACTTTTAGGCCCCCCTCCCCCCAGGATTTATATAGACTTGCGGTACTGTATTTATGCAAATTAATGGGAAAAGAAAAAGCTCACCTGAAAGCTCTGTCGCTCTGAAAGATAGACTATAGACTAGCAATAGTCTATTGCTATAGGCTAGCAATAGTCTATAGCTATAGACTACCAATAGTCTATTGCTATGCACTAGCAATAGTCTATTGCTATAGACTAGCAATAGTATATTGCTTAACACTAGCAATAGTCTGTTGCTATAGACTAGCAATAGTTTTCTATTGACTGGCAATAGTCTATTGCTATAGACTAGCAATAGTCTATTGCTGAAGACTAGCAATAGTCTATTCCTATAGACTAGCAATAGTCTATCGCTAAAGACTAGAAATAGTCTATTGCTATAGACTAGCAATAGTCTATTGCTATAGACTAGCAACTGTCTATTGCTAAAGACTAGCAATAGTCTATTGCTATAGACTAGCAATAGTCTATTGCTATAAACTAGCAATAGTCTATTGCTATAGACTAGCAATAGTCTATTGCTAAAGACTAGCAATAATCTATTGCTATAGACTAGACTAGCAATTTCTCCTCAATCAATTTTAAGGCATGTACGACAGAGTTGCTAACGCTGCAGGAGCGTCTTACGCTTTTGAAGACTTGCCAATAAGTAATATTCCAAGGAACGAAAAGTTTTAAGATGTAAAAAAAAAGACAGAGCAATGGTATCAAAGCCAAACAAAGGGGGAAAGAAATAGTGACAAACCTGAATACTCATTTACTGAAAAAAGGAATTGGACTAAAGTTCTGAGAAAAGATGGCAGACTAGCTTTTTTTGAAGTTGAATGGTAAAAAAAGAAAGTAAAAATCCTTTAGGTTTGGGATATCTCAAAATTGCAAGAAAAAGAACAAGCTTTCACAGGGTTTAAAAGGGGCTAAGGGTAATAAGTAAAGGGTTAAGAGTGATGGGAGAACATTTTGAGAATAGGCTAAACCGGGGTGAGGTTGCTGGAAAAGATATAGAGGAAAATGAAAAGTTTGAGATACTTTGGATGTGAAGGAAGACTTGTTTTGTGAGGAGGAATTAGCAACAGTACTAAAAGGATTAAAGAATAATAAGGCCCCAGGTGCTGATAGGGTGGTAAATGAGTTTCTTTAATATGGGGTTAGAAGTATGGCTCTGAGGTTAGAAGTAAGCTGCTGAAGATTATGAATAAGATTTTTGAAAAAGAGGAAGTACCTAGTGATTTTAGGAAAATTCTAGTCAGACCTCTGTATAAAACAGATGATAAGAGTAAGAGTGATAATTATAGAGGCATTAGCTTAGTCTCTGTAGGGAGTAAATTACTTAGTAATATGATACTTTTTAGACTGAGAGATTTTTATAGATTATGAGCAAGCATCCGATTCTGTCGATAAAAGAGCTTTAGCGAAGGTCTTAATCCAGTGATATATTAAAGTGATTAGTGCTATGTACGAGAATAACACTGCTGCGGTTAATGTAGGAAATGGGGTTAGCAGCTGTTTTTGTTTTAGATCAGGAGTTTAGCAGGGTTGTGTTTTATGAAAACACGGAATCAATTGGGAAGAAAAACTTTCTTGGACTTTGATTATGCCGATGATTTAAGTATCCTAGATGAAAGTTTGAGCAAAATGAATGAACTTTAAGAGGTTTTGCGAATTTGTGGTGCTAGAATAGGTTTGAAAAATTAATATTAAGAATACTAAGTCGCTTAGGCTAGGAATAAATGAAGAAGAAAAGGCAATGTTTGGTAACAGAAAGATAAAAATAAAGAAAAGAATATAAAGACGACAAACGGGTCTATGGCCAGTAAATTAAGCGAAGAGAAACAACAAAAATCCAATGAATATTTCGCCCGTATATAATAAGGTGTCTTCAGCCTAAAAAAAAGAAACTAAAAAATACAAAATATAACTAAATTAAAATAAAATATATAATACACAATTAACTTACATTTATAATTTGCATTTACCTCCATCAAATCACGAAAGTAACTGGATTAACCAAGTTACTTTCGTGATTTGATGGAGGCAAGTGCAAATTGTAAATATAAGTTAATTGGATATTATATATTTTAATGTATTTTAGTTATATTTTTCAGCTATGCTTTTTTAGTTTCTAATTTTTTTTTTTTTTTTTACGCTAAAGACACCTTGTTATATACGGGCGAAATATTTGTTGGATTTTTGTTTTTTCTCTTCGCTTTATTTACTAGCCATAGACCCGTTTGTCGTATTTATATTCTTTTCTTTGTTTTGTCATGGCTGGCCAGTTTGGGTTTAGATCTTTTAAACGAAAAGATTGATCATTTGGACAGCTTCACCTACCTTGGTAGCATTATTAGCAAAGACAGTGGGAGCAGTGAAGATGTTAAAATTAGAATAGCCAAGGCTCTGGGTGTTTTTTTTTTTTCACAGTTGAAAAAAGTTTGAAAAAATAGGAAGATAAGTCTACCAACCAAGATTAGTGTATTGGAAGCAACAGAAATGGCAGTGGTCAAATATGGTTATGTGGCAGGTGCGCTCGGAAAAACGGACGAAGGTATGCTAGATATCTTCTAGAGAAATTACCTAGGGATTGTTTTGGGTGCCCGTTCTGCGGATAAAGGATGACAAACCCCCGAAGATTGTCCTTTTCGGCCAGCTGTCTAGGGCTAAACGGAAAGCAGGTCGTCCGCGGTTAGGGTGGGAGGATGTCGTAAAGAAAGATTTAAGGGAAATGGGAACTTCGTGGGAGGATGTAAGGAGAGAGGCTTTGAATGGATTTGGATGACGGAGGAGCGTGCCTAGCTGTTTTGGTCTCAGGTGGCTTGGTAGATTTATGACTTATAAAGAGCACTAGAACTTCTAATTTTCAATCAAATAAGCCCCCTCCGAAGTTGTTACGACCACCCCTTTCATAAAAACTTTATATGTTGATAATGGGTAACTAGAAAAATTTGCTCTGGGGGGGGGGGGGTCATCCTCAAAGATGTAATTACTTGACCTTTCAGCTGTGTTGAACAAAATGAATAAATTAATACACTCTATCCTTATCACTCTTTACTCGGACAACGCCATTTCGCTGCCTATGATAATACCCAGGTATGTGGGCTTGTCAACTCTATCAATTTTCTTTCCCCCCCCCTCCTGGTCGTGCTTTTCTCACAGCTGCTTCTGATCAAATTTTGGGATAGTCATTTTGTTTAAAATAATTCGATGGTCAAATATCTATGGTTGCAGGTTTGATAAACTCCCCTCCCCAGCCCTCGCTGAACAGGCTTTAAGTTATGCCAGTTGCCCACTCTTTCAATTGGAAATCAAAAGTTCTAGTGTCCTTTTTAAGAGTGAAAAGGGATCAAAGGGTAATCCACCCGCCTCCCTCAGGCCCTCTTTTCCCCAAATGCATCCAATCAAAATTTGATGTAGCTATTTTGTTCAAAAAAAATCCAAAAGTCGAATAACTACAACTCAGGGGTTGATAATTCCACCCATTCCCTGAGGCAAGGGCTGTATCTTATGCAAGTTGCCCATTGCTAACATATTGGAAGGTTTCCGTCGAGCTATTTGTCAAATTGACCTTATAGGGGGCTCATTCGATTAGAAATTGGATGTTCTAGTTCCTTTTTCAAGTACTCTCTTTAAGAGTTAAAAGTGGAGAGAGAGAAACCATTCCGCCCCCTCCCACACCAATCAATTCCCTAAACACATCCAATCAAATTTTGAGATAATTATTTTGTTCAACATAGTTTAGAATTCCAGTGGCTATGTATTTTGGTCGCCCCCCCCCCTCCACAGCCCTCGGGGCAAGGGCTGTAAGCTATGTAATTCGCCCCTTGTTTACCTATCGTCGCCTAAAAGCGGTTTTGCCGAAAATAACCTTTTTGGGCGAAACTGAGTTACAAACGCTATCTTGTGTATAAAAAAATTCTCTTTCGAATGGTATAATTGACATTGCTGTAAGACGTCTCTAACTGCCTGTATTTTGCATTTCTCCTTTGCCGAATCGCATTTTCTTTAAAGCAGTTTTGCCGAATCGCATACGGGATTATGGCATGGTCCGTTTTGCCGAAAATTGCTGATTTGCTGAACGCGACCTGGGATAAGAAGATGACGATGTTTCTTATCTTTGTGAACATGATATAATTATGAGGTCCAAGAAATTGAAAATGTTGATATCCGCAGATATATTTGGAACAGACAGGTAAGAATTAGATACTTTGAGACAATCATTCTGACCTGATGTATTTCCCGCAAATGGAAAGTGACGATAATAATGAAAATACAGAATCTCCACCTAGTAAGAGACCTTCTTCAGAAGTTGAAAGTATTGTACTCTGCGAGTCCAGTCCACTCCAGCTCTCCTACTGCTCTCCTACTGTCATTACTGACAGTAGCTCATTAGTGACAGCTGGACTGTGGCCAGTCCAGCTCTCCTACTGCTCGGACAAGTAATAGAACAGAAAGTGAACCAGAGGCTACAAGAGAAATCAGTGAAACAGTTTCTGCTAGCATATCTCCAACCACAGATGGAAATGATGGAACAGAAACGAGAGATAATGCATCCAAAAAAGTCAGAAAGAGGTTAAGTAACAAGGAAAGTGGGTAAAAAATCAGATAAAAATGCAGTAAACTCTGGAAATGTTTGTGTGAACCCTGTTACCAAAAAAAGTACATGGAAAGGAGAAGGAAGTGTAACCCTTTAACTGCCCTCATTCGTGTCCTTTCAGATGTTTTGAACATTTCTCAGAGACTGATCGTCAAATTGTGTTTAAAAACTTTCGGGCACTGTCAAGAGATTCCAAAAGGATGTACTATTTGAAAACAACAATACCTTTACCATAAAAAAAAAGAAAAAAAAGAGAGACTCGGCGGAAGCATACATTCCACTATTACTTCGTCAGTTCATAAGAAAACTGTAGAGATCGGCAAAGCATTTTATTTTGCTACCCTAGACATCGATGATAAGCATTATGCCCATAAGTACAGCATATACATATAAGCATTATACATTATGCCCATAAGTTATCAAGTGGTAGAGTACCTCCTGTTAGAGTACCACAGAATCCTGTGACTAAAAGTAAAGAAGAGGATCTCGCATACATAAGAAAGCACATTGAAAGCTTCCCAACCATTGAATTTCATTGCTGTCGTGCCAAAACCAACAAAAAGTTCCTCGACCCTTCACTCAATATAAGCAAAATGCATTCATTTTATGAAAGTAAGTGTGTGGAAGCATGGGCGCCCATAAGCTGAATTCCAGGGGGGGCAAACCTGGTCTAATTGGCACTTTTAATGCTATATAATAGAAATCTCAGAACCAAAATATAAAACTAAGGCAACATCATTCAGCCAGAGGGGGGGGGGCGGTTTCCCGCCGCCCCCCCCCCCTTATGGGCGCCCATGTGTGGAAGATGGTAAGTTGCCTCTCAAGGAACAAGTGCACAGAAAAGTTTTCAATTGTAGATTTAATCTTGCATTTTATGTTCCTAAAACTGACAAATGCGATGTTTGTGAAGAAAAAAAGGTGGCTGAAAAAATGGTACTGAATTATCTGAGGAGGTCAAAACCTCTCATACAAAACATTTGAAAGGAAAACTAGAAAGCAAAGAAGAAAGAGATAAGGACAGGGTTTCGGATAACCCCGTATTGTGTTTTGATATGGAAAATGTTTTTTTCTTTTCCAAAAGGGGATGTTTCGTCCTTTTTTTACAAAAGGAAGATCACTTGCTTTAACTTAATTGCTATTCTTACCTTTCGCAGACAGACAGGAGAGCTAATCAAGAAGGTTTATTGTTGTTTGTGGTCAGAATGTCTTGCTAATAGAAGTTGAAAGGATATTGCCAATGGTCTTTGTGCTGTCCTTGATAAGGTTTTTACTACCTATCCTGACATTAGAATCTTGATTACACGGTCAGATTCATGTGTACCTCAAAATCGTAATCAAATAATGAGCTACATGTTGCAAGACATCCTGAAGAAGCATTCACAGGTCCAGAGTATAACTTTGAAGTATTCTGAGCCTGGCCACTCCACGATTCAGGAGGTTGATGCTGTTCACAGCGTCATTGAAAGGTCTTTAAAGCACCAGGAAGTCTTTTCCCTACTAGACTTGTCAAAAAAGCTTTTGATTGTTTGGCTTCGTGACCCGTTTGTCATTATTCAAATGACCAAGCAGAAGTTTTTTGATTACGTCAAAACGTCCAAATACTATAAATATAGATTAGTGCCATTTTCAAAGGTGAAGTTGTTAGAGTTTAAGCAAGGACTATGCAAAAGGGTGCTCTATAAAACTCCGTTTGTAGATACTACTGCTTCTGCAGCGTTGATCGCACCATAGGCTAGCCCAAGGAAGCCATTGCCCAATGTGTCAACAGTGAATGTTGTGGAAAGGTTGCTGCCTCCTGTACCTTCAAGTACAGTAGTTGAGTTGCCAACAGCAAGAATAAAAGACGTAGAATCGCTTTACCGTTCCATGCCGAAACTGATATTGATTCCATTTTATCTCAGAAAAGGCTCATCTTAGGCTAATAGAACAATATAAGCGATTTTTCTTCTTAATTTTTAAACAAAAATCGACGCTCTAGCTATAGCCGATTCTGAGATACAAATTTCAAAATTTTCAAACTCGTTTTTCTCCGGTTTTTGGAAAAACAGATTCAGCAAAACCGATTTCAGGTGACGATAGTATATCAAGAAAAGAAGTTACTTCAACTAAAAGTAAGAAGCAACATTAAAACTTACAACGAACAGAAATTATTACGCATATAAGGGGGGTTGCCCCCTCCTCAACACCTCCCTCTTCGTGCTTAAGTTTTATTTTAGTACTCTTAAAAAAAAATCTTCTAATTGTTCTAATTAAACGGCTCTTGTGTTTCTGGAGTCATTCTTAAAGAATTGGGACAAAATTTAAATTTTGGTGTAAAGAGCGAAGTGTTGAGGATGGGATAATTATACGTGTAATAATTTCCGTTGGTTTTAAGTTTTAATGTTGCTCCTTACTTTCAGTTTAAACACTTGTTTTTTTTTACATTTAATTTCCGATCGTTTTTTAATAATGCCAGGAAATCTGCAACCACCTCCACGGAAAAATCCCTTTCCTCACGGTAAGATCCTCTAGACAATTCTATCCCGGTGAAAATTTACCCCGAAAAAAATTTACCCCGAAAAAAATTGACCCCGAACATCATTGTGTTGACCTGAGTGCTCACAAAGGATTCTGTGTGTGGCTCCTATGTCCTTTTTATCACGGCCTCTTGAAGCTCGTATGCCTTCCCTTCAATAAAATTCTTTGTGCTGCAAGATGTTACGCCCTTTGTTTTATAAACAAAAAAAAACACTTTTTTTCAACTGAAAGCAAGGAGCAACAATAAAATTCAAAACGTCTCCTCGCGTAAACTTGGGTCGGCAAAGAGAAAGTAAGACAAATAAAAATAATGTAAAACAGCAATTCTGGCTAATTTTCCTTGAAAAGGTCACCCCCGGAAACCTCCCTCCCCATGGAAGATTCTCGCCGTAGAAATTTCCCCCAGCATAAAATTCAACCTCCCCTCCGGCCCGAAAATGTGTGCATGCTTCCCAATAAAAAATACTATACTTATACAATGGGAATTTTTTTTTAACTTAAAGATTTTTTCCCCTAGGGGCTGTGGGGGGGGGGATAATTTTATCTTCAAATGCCGAGTTATTGAGCTTTTTAACTATACTGAACAGAATGGCTATTTCAAGATTTTGATGAGACGATTTTGGAGAAAAAAGAGGCGTGCGAGGGGGCCTAGCTAACCTCCAATCGTTATAGTTTCTTAAAAAGGGCATTAGATCTTGCCATTCGAATAATCCCTCTTCTGACTTTCTAAGACAAATGGTTCGATGTGAATACACCTGGGGAAAACCAAAAAAAAAAAAGAAAAAACAAATAAACTCGCTTCTGTGATCTTTCTTCTTGTAAAAAAACCTAAAATTCCACATTTTTGCAGGTAGGAGCTTAAAACCTCTACAGTGGGGTTCTCTGATACGCCGAATCTGATGGTGTACTTTTCATTGAAATTCCATGACTTTTAGGGTGTGTTTCTTTCCTCTTTCGGAAAATAGGCAAATTTTCTCAGGCTCGTATCTTTTGATGGGTAACAATAAACTTAATGAATCTTATATATTTGGAATCAGCATAATAATCTAATTCTTTTGATGTATCTATTGATATCCAAATTCCGTTTTTTATAGTTTTGGTTACTGTTGAGCCGTTCTGCTACAACACATTCTGTCACAGTTCGTTACCATGAACTGTTTGATAGTATTTACTATTGAGGAAGGTCGGTATGTTTTACCTTTAGTGTCCACACGGCTAAAGGGCATTCAGATGAACCTTTCAGAGAATATTGAGGGGAACGTTGAACTAAATCAAAACACTGTATGTTCATAAGGGTTGTCAAAAGGAGTCGGAGGAGAAACTTCAGGTACTTGAAAAAAGTCGATCTAATCTTTAGTTTATCTGTATTAGATAGCCCATTCCACATTGGCAAAACATAAACATCAAACAGTTGTTCACTTTTCGCTTGTTTTAAACAGTTGTTCACTTGCAGTACATTTTGTTGTCACTGTTTTGTCATCAGTTTTAGTTGGTACCACGGTACTACGGGTAAAATATATGCAAAGACACTATCAACGAAAGAGAGACAAACGGCCTTCAATGAAAAACAGCGTTTTAATTTTTGGTATAATTTGCTATGTTCTATGGAGTGTCCGAAGTTAAGAGTAAATAGCGTGATTTAGGGCCTGGGAACTTCTAGATAGGATGATAGGATTATTTGAAAGACTTTTTTTGTTGTAGTTTTGTATAGAACTTTGCAAGCTTTGAAGTATACATATATACATACACAGCCGTATCCAGGAGGAGGTTAGAACCCTCTCTCCTCCCTCAAAATTTGTGTTTGACCTTTAAAAAAGGGAGGTGCGTGCATGGAGTTTGGGGTGGGAAGGGATACTGTCTGCATGGCTCGCATCCTCCCCCAAGGATATATCCAGGGGTCAGGGTGTTTGACTTGGCTTACTTTGACTTAAAGAGTTGGAGCTTCATCGGGTCGATGTTGCCGATAGTCAGTTAATCGCAGGAAGACGTCACCCTTCTTGTGCGTGGTCTACCTCTGGCATGTTTCAAGCCTTATGCAGTTGGGTCGAAGATAACTATAACGGGCGCTTGAGTGGGCCTGCGAAGTAGATGGCCACACGGTGAGCGACACTTAAGCTGCTCAGAAAGGGATGGCGATTTAAAAGACCGAAGGATCTCTGAGATCTGTACTCTGTTAAATAATCAACCTCGTTCAATTTTTCGGAAGTGTTTCGCCTGGAGAGCGTCTCCCTTGACAGAGTTATGCCACGATAGTTGCTACATTCTGCTTTGCTTCCTTTTCTCTTGTAGACTGGCACAAGTACACCATCTTCCAATCTGATGCGATTACTTCAGAGCGCCACAAAATATTGAACAGCATATGCAGCCAGAGGATCATGGATGGACTGCCATTTTTAGGATTTCTTATGTCAGGCCGCATATTCCTGGCACTTTGTTGGTCTTCAGTTTTCGGGCTGCAGTTCTTCTGTTGTGAATTCAGTCCCATCGAGGGAAGGTGCAGCATTAGGTGCAGAAGTAGTAAGTCGGCCGTCAACTTTGTCGGATGGCTCTTAGTTTCGTAGCTTATCAAAGTGATCTTTCCTGAGGCAGAGGCACTGTGATTGGTCGTGAATTTTCTTCGTGTTATTCGAAAGAACATTTTGGAGATAAGTCGTAATCTCATTGTGCTGACCTGAGTGCTCACAAAGGATCTTGTGTGTGGCTCCTGTGTCCTTTTTATCACGGCCGCTTGAAACTCGTATGCCTTGCCTTCATTAAAATTCTTTGTGCTGCAAGATTTTATGTTCTTTGTTTTATAAATAAAAAAAACACGTTTTTTTAACTGAAAGCAAGAAGTAACATTAAAATATAAAACGAACAGAAATTATTACGTATATGAGGTTGTCCCTTCCTCAATACCTCGCTCAAAGTTCTAAAAAAGAACTTTAGCGCAAAGAACAAGGTATTGAGGAGGAGGCAAGCCTCCTCATATACGTAATAGTTTCTGTCGGTTTTAAGTTTCAATGTTGCTCCTTACTTTCAGCTGAAAAAACTTGTTTCTTTATTTCGTTTCTGATCGTTTTTTGAATAATGCCGGGAGATATGGCTCCCCTCCATGGAAAATACCCTTGCCTCACGAAAATTGCCTCCATGGAAAGAGCCTCCCACGGACTTCCCTCCCCCCAAAAAATGTCTGTATACTTCCCAATAGCCAATACTATATTTAAACAATGGGCAAAGTTCATACAGCTCTTCCCCAAAGGGACTGTGGGGGGTCAAGTCATCCTTAAAGACGTAGTTGTTAGATCTTTCAACTACGCTGAATAAAAACGCTTTCCAAATTTTTATAGGGCAACTTTTGCAAAAAAGGGGTGTGGGATGGGGGCTAGCTGCCGTCCAATATGTTTGGTCACTTAAAAAGGGCAATAGAATTTTTAATTTCCGATCAAATGAGCCCAGTCCTGATCTTGTAGGATCACTGGTTTGATACGATCATCGATGCGAAAAAACAACAACAAATAAACACGCATCCGTGATCTTTCTTCTGGCAAAAAAAAAATGTGAAATTCCATATTTTTGTTTATAGGAGCTTGAAACGTCTTCAGTAGGGTTTTCTGTTATGCTAAATCTGATAGTGAGGTTTTCATTAAGGTCACAATCTTTTAAGTTACCCCCCTCGTCTCATCTCAAAAATTGTGCAAATATTCTCTGGCTTATAACTGTTGATGTGTAACATTAAACTTCAAGAATTTATATATTTTTTAATAAGCATCGAAATTCGATTTTTTTTTTTTTTTTTTTTTTCTGTATGTATCTATTTTTTAGATACATTTGTATGTATGTATTCTTATATTTTTGGTTACTATTGAGCCGCATAGCTCATTGCTTACAGTTCGTTACTACGAACTGTTTGATTGCCTATATGCCGTCGTTCCCGATTTGGCGGGCTTCTCGTCTGCGATCAATGATGGCAAAGGACACGTTACTGATCCAGTCTTTTTTCTTACGCTTCTGCATTCCAGCAACACTAGTTGCTGCTGCAAGAGAATCTTCTTTTAAGACCTTGAATGCACCTTCACTATCATTGTACTGCTCAAGAATCCCGATATTTCCACCTGATATATTTTCACCGCTCAGCCAGAGCGGGGTCTTGCTGGATGCGGTAGGTGTCAATTTTCCGCGATGATTGGCCTTTTTTTGTAGCTTTAAGGCGAGGCCCGATTTTAGCTGCAATTAGCAGTGTTCCAAATTCAGCGCCTCGAAAGGTGTGACAATTATGTACAGACGATAGCCATCGCCGACTTAGAGCATCTTCTTCATTGACCCATCGGTACTATCCTAGGTATATCAGGTCTCTGGAACCAAGGGTTTGCAATGGTACGATTGTGAGCCAGATAGTATTTCAGTAATCTGTCTCAATTGTAATTTAGGCTATCTACTGCTACCGTCCAATGGCGAAATCCCAGGCCAGATTCAATTGAAGCGCTAGGATTCATATTTCCTAGGAGGGCGAGTTAGTCATGGGGAGGTATCGATGAAAGCTTGGAACTTAATAGGGTACAGAACTCATCCTTTTCTTTTTCTTTGGCTTAATTTTTGGGGGCTATCAGTTGATGATGGTTATTTTTCCATGTTCTCTATCGAGCCTTGCTCTCAGGAGCTTGGATGATACTGATACGAAGGACAGGAGGGCTTTGTGTGCGACATCGTTCAGTACTATGCCGACGCCTCCTCTTTTCTGACAGCCACCAGACCAGAGCAACGTGTGCCCTCTGGCAAAGTTCTCTTCACCACTACCAGAGGAACTCTACCCCCCCCCCCGAAATGTTTTTCCGGCTCATAAAAACGTAGCAAAAATGCATATCAACAAAGTTTTGATGCATTTTTTGAATTTCTTTTTTGTCAACCCCCTCTCCCGAACAGAAATCCTGGATACGGCCTTGCCCTGACCATGGAAATGTTTCCCGTAAATTAATTTTGGTTCTTAAATGTCAAAAAGGTAAAAGCAAGAGGTGCACGTGCACTGAAGAGGGGGGAGTGGGCCCTACGGCTCGTTCCTCTCTCCCCAAAAGTTAAGGTTTCCATGATTTCCCCTAAAACATTAGACATTTCCGCTTAATCGGCCTATTTTGAAGTTTTTGAACTTGTGCATACCTCTCCCGAAACACATATCTGCGCACACAACTCGCCAGGGATTATTATATAAAACCAAGTTTTTTTTTTTATTTTTATGGTAAAGTAACCATTTGAGTTGAAAATACTTTAAAAATCTGAATTTGCCTAACCATGTATCTAGTAAAATTATCCAGCAGTATCATATGATCGGATTATGTAGATTATATGTTTATAAGAAGATCATCAAATAATAGAATCGTAAAAAGATAGAAGATCAAAATAATAGAATTTCATGACTATTAAAAGGCAAAAGCCAAAATTAGTATCGTGCAAAAGGGGCGTGTGGAGGGGGAGGGGTGATTTTGAGTGCCGTGGGGATCGTTCCCCTTCCCTAAAAGCAAATATTTTTCATAAATGCTTTCCGACTCATAAATGTCAGAAAGGTAGAAGTATTACCTGCATCAAAGGGGAGAAGGGTGTTGGTGGATCTTAGGCCTTCCCCCCTTAAAAATCGAGGTTTTCTTTATTCCCTTATGCGTTAGAAATTTTCATATATATCACCTGTTTTTTGTGTTTTAAAGGATGTACACACCTTCATTAAAAAAAAATTCCGAGTAGCCTACAGATCTGACCAAAAGTCATTATAATCCACCTTCTCTGATTTTCCTCGCTTTTATGCTGAGGCTTTATTTGAATACATTCACAAAACGTGAATTTGATTAAACATATAGGCAGCAGAATTATTTGGCTGTAAATAATGACGAGACCACACTGGTTTTCCATCATACAAGTTAAAAGAAGATAACGAGAAATTTTATGAAGACACTGATTAACATAGTGGATACTATTTAAGTGAATATTTCTACTATATAATCAACAGCCGTCATCAGTGCTATATTATATAAGAAAAATGGGTAAAAATAATTGACTTTAACACATCGATAAAATAAATTAAACCAAAATCCCTTAAAGTAATTTAAAAGAGTCCTGGCGGTCTTACCCCACAAAGGTTCAGCTAAGACTGACAAAAATGGCTATTGATTCAAGCAATTTGAATTAGTGGAAAATTGAAAAACTCCTACGCTGCTTTCTTTTGGGTTACTGTAACCGTTTTCCTAAATTTTGATCCATTCTCCCAATCTCATAATTTCCACAACTGCACAATAGCTGATATACCCATCTTTGAGAAGTAACTGGGGTTCTATCCTTACCAGAATTAAGGTAATCCATAGCAGTTAGATTGCATTTTTAAATAATAATTAAGTTATTTCTTAAACATTTTTTTTTCAGTTTTAACAAAAATTTTGGAATATAAGGGAGGCATACCATGTTTTGCGGCTTTTTTGTATTTTTGTGACGATAACGAGAATTTCTGCTATGACTGTGAACAACACAGTGAATATGACTTAAGCGAATATTTTGTTTATATGATCTACACCCATCATCAGATAGATCATCATAATATGAAAAAAAAAATTAAAAACTTTTGCAAACTAGCGTCATCCAATCAAAATGATTTTTTATAGAGTTTGAAGTTCCTTACTTCACAAATATTCAGCTGAAACTTTTTATCAGTTTTTTGACAAAATGTTTTTTTTCTGTTTTTTTTTTTCAGTTTTGCTGAAGATGGATGTTGATTAAGCAGCCGAAATATTCGCTTATGTTATATTAACTGTTGTTCAATGTCTTCACAAAGTTCCTCGCTATCTTCTCTTATTTTACATATGGATATTTTATGTAACTAATTAGAAAAAAAACTTCCCGAAAAAGAAGTTTTTCAAAGAAAGTAAAGGCCGTATTAAACTTAAGATTAGAAGAAATAGAAACCCACAATAACTAAAACGACCAGAAATTACTATTAAAGAATAATTGAAACCCTAGGCGAAATGAAAATAAATTAACAATCATTGCAAAAAAACATACAACACGTACTAATGTAAATAAATAAATAAATCATAAAACCAGTAAAGCTTAAATTGAATGTTCAAATCAAGCTTGAAACGAATTAAATTTCTTTTCGTTCTGGTTTTCATTTACACTTTAATAGTAAAATATTTTTTTATCTAGGGGAGGTGGGACGTCACTGGGTTTGACCCCTCCCCCTCCTTTAAAAAGTAACAAAAAGGCGCATAAATAAATTTTGACATGTTTTAAAAAATTTTCTATCCCCTCAAAAAAATACCCTCCCCCTCCCACTGAGCAAAAAACTTGGACTTGCCCTTGGTCCCTGTTGTTGAAGGGCCTGGCTTTTTCGGCTAAGCCGTCAAAAGGTGTTTATCTGCGATATTTTATATAATGAGTGAAAATGGATACGGGTGAAATAAAAAAAAGTTGGTCTTAGAGAAAAAAATATATACTGATGCTATCTAGTATTACCAAGCAGCATCATAAAACTAAATAAAACCTGTGTACCTAAACACAAACATTACCTTGCTTCTTTTTTAATTTACCGCAAATTTTGATATTTTGATTAAAAAATATATATATATAGTTACACATTTCCAAGTAGTTAAGTCCTTGTAAAACGCGGATATCAGTTGTCTGCGTTTTAGATAAAATAATGATTTTGTCTAATATTACCAAGAAGAATAATAGAACTAACTGTAGCCTATTCATTTAACCTCAAATGTTGCCTACATTTTTTTTTAATTTACCACAAGTTTCGATATTTTGAAGAAAAAAAAATTAGTAAATGACGAAAACAACGAAGATTCCTTGCGACAGTAAGGATTAAACCTCAGCACCGGTTGTTCTTGGACCAGGCTTTGACCACTCCGCTGTCACAAGGTGAACACTTCGTATATTTAGGTAATATATGGAATGGATACGGAAGATTAGCAGCTCGTCTCTAAGAACAAAATAAACTTATATTACACAGAAGAAACGTAGTAACTAAAAATAAAGAGCCACATATAAACTTGAAACGAACTGAAAATTGTCTTGTATATAAGGATTGGGGGACGGATATAAAGAAAATTTATTTTTGTGCATATGAATTGTTATTATTTGTGTGGTAGAGAGTTGTTTAATGGCTCATTTAAAGAAAATTGCTATATCTAATGCCTTTTGTAACTCAGAAAAAAGTTTTTTGAAATGTAATTTTTTTTTACCAAAAACTTTATTTTTCTATAGCACTATAGTAGCTAAGGTTATTAACATGTTATTTCATATGAAAAAGAAAATAGTATTTTTATCATTATAAAAAGTATGTAGATATATTAAAGATATATGTAGATATATGTAAAATTCAGCAATTCTTTTAGGGTTTTAACAAAAAATCTGATTTGTGTATAACGAGATTTATTTCTGAAATTTTTAAACAAAATAACTTTATTTAGCTGCAATCTACAAAAATATTGATGGCGTCTGAGCAATAATTCAAATTGTTTAGTTCAAACCGGAAAAATACTTGAAATTTTAAATTTGTTTTGTTTTTTGTTAGGTTCTAACTACTTGACGCGGGATATTACATAAAGGATCCATATAGTTCATTATAAATGGGGACTATGTAATTTTGCTCGGAAAATAGCTAAAACCTAGTATATCCGGTTTGCAGTGGTAGCTAGCAACCTAGTAAGAGACGATCAAGTCCAATACTAAAAAGTGTAATATCTAATAACTCCTTAAAAAAAGTCAGATTAAAACAAAAATTACACTATTAGAACCGCCTTGTTCAAAAACCTTAAATAGGAAACTTACCGTCCCTTGGCTTGAACAGCAAGGGAAATTTATTGGCCTGAAAATCAAGAAAAGTGGCAGCAATCACGGTATTCTGCATAAAAGGCATTTTTTTTCCTCGGATAGCTTGGCACTGGAACATCGTAGAAAGCTGTTTAATGGTTCATTTTAAAGGAAATTGCAACATCTAGTGTCTTTTGCAATAAAAATAGAATAATTTCTTAAATATAATTAATTTTTCTGCTAAAAACTGTATTTTTTCACAACATTGTAGTAGCTGTTTATATTATACACTATTACAGTCGCTGTATTATATTACAGTCAATATGTATATTATACACTATTAAATTCGATATAGTTCGTTATAACTATGGATTTTATATTAAAAGGCAAGCATTCAAATAAATAACCATTGGATATATTGAACTTAGTTAGCTGCCTGATTTTTTGAGGATTGTCTCTTACTATTCCAAAGAAGAAAAAGCCGTAGTTTTTTTCCTGTTGGTAATTATCATAATAAAGAACGAATTCTAGACCACAGTAAAATTAGCGGAAGATGCAACCTATTAAATGATTAACATGGCCAATAATAACCAAATCCGGATTGCAGTGGTAGCTAGCAACCTAGTAAGAGATGATCAAGCCCAATAGTAAAAATGAAATAGTCCACAACTCCTAAAACTAGAATCCGATAAAAAAAAAACGAACCACACTAATAGAACCGCCTTGTCCGAAACCCCTGTATAAGTAACTTACTGTCCCTTGGCTTGAACAACAAGGGAAATATATTAGCTTGAAAATCAGGAAACGTGGCTGAAACCATGATATTCTTCATATACAGCCACTTTTTTTCCACGGCTAGCTTGGCACTGAGAAAATTACAGTAAATAACGAACTCAAGCCCATAGTACTTATTAATAATGAATAAGGATTGTGTAAGTTTCATCGGTATCATGGCTTTAAAGATCGCCAGAACGTAGTAATCCGGGTTACAGCAGTATCTAGCAACCTAGTAATAGACGATTACGTACCATGCTTAGAAATACAATAACCCATAACTACCAAAATAATGTCGAATCGAAACCCAAAGTACACTATTAGAACTGCTTTTCTGAAACTCCTACATAGGAAAGTTACAGTCTGTTGGCTTGAACAACAAATAAAATAAGTTGGCTTGAAAAACAAGAAAATGGGCTTGAACTACGATATTCGGCATCGACGGCATCTTTTTTTCTTTTTTTTTTTCTCCTCAGCTAGCTGGGGAATGGAAAATTATAGTGAGCTTTTTAATGGCTCTTGCTAAAGGAAATTGCAATATCTAGTGCCTTTTGTAATTAAAAACAAACAGTTTTTAAAATAGTATCTCTTAAAAAAAATGCATTTTTATGTATAAGCTTGATGAATGCCGTCATAATCGTAGGTGGTAAGCATATACGACATACTAAGTGAATTCAATATTTGTACACGCTTAGCTTTTGACAAGATAATATGAGGAATACATAATGGATCGATATAATTCAGAATAAATGGGGACTATTTAAGTTTCATTTGATATGGCTTAAACCTAGTAAAGAACAAACCACGGCACATAGTAACTAAAAGTTAAGATAATACTAGTATCTTTTGAAAAGGAGCTTATCTTGGGTATGGTGCCATATTGAGGATCGTGTCTTACTATTCCAACTAAGAAAAACACACAGGCTGTTTCCTGTTTATAATCCGGGTTGCAGCTTTAGTTCATAATAAAGGACGAAATCTAACCTACACTGACCGAAATGCTTAATATAAATTTATACTAAAAAACTAAAAAGTTCACAATAATGTAGCAAAGAACAAACCATGACCCATAGTTGCATATTTTGTTCTGGTAAGGCTAATTTGTTTTGACCCACCAGATAATGGGAATGTTGCTTGAATATCAGTAAACAATGTTTCATTTTTTCCATTAAAAGTGGTGAATTTTACCTAAACTGGAAGATGCAAAAATTATCTGTATAATCGTAGATTGTTAAGTCGAAAAGTCCCTGAGATGGAAGTCATTGAAGTTTTATTTTCCGGGTTGCAGCGGTAGCTAGCAGCCTAGTAAGAGACGATCACGTCCAATACTAAGAAATGTAATAACCCATAACTCCTAAAAATAAAGTCAGATCAAAACAAGAAGTACACTATTAGAGCCGCCTTGTCCGAAACTCTTATGTAGGAAACTTACCGTTCCTTGGCTTGAACAACAAGGGAAATATACTGGCTTGAAAATCAAGAAAAGTGGCTGAAATCACGATATTCTTCATTAAGGGCACCTTTTTTCTTTTCTTTTTTTTCCGCAGCTAGCTTGGAATTATATAACTTCTCAGAGAAAATAATGATTTTGTCGAATATAACCAAAAAGAATAACAGGACTAACTGTAGCCTATACATTTAACCTCAAATGTTTATAACTTTTTATACTTTTATAACTTTAATACATCAAATAATATTAACATTTTAAATTACTAAATATCAGTATATGTATATTAAACTGACAATGCACATTTATTTGTATTTTTCAGTAAAGTGCAAATTTTGTTCTGGCCCTGGGAAGGCATAGGGGTTTTGCGCCCAACTTGTCCTAATATCTGCTCGTTTTGAGTTTGACTCAGTTATTTATTGTATTTTCTGTTCGTTTTGGGTTTCGTTTATTTATCAATGCTGATTTGTGGTAGTTTCACACTTTGTAAATTATTTGATTTATTTTTGTTCATTTAATGTTTAATAGAGTTCTTTATTTTCTTTGAAAACTTATTTTGTGGAAAAAGTTTTTTTTTTAATTAAATTCTGTTCGTTTTATATTGACATAGTCTTTTCAGGGAAAAAGAAAATAACACTTTAAATCTTTTCGTTTTCTAAGACTTAATAGTTTGGCCTGCTATTTGCATGCAGGAGAAAAATTTTCAGCAATTTTGAACAACATACACCCTTTTAAAAATCTGGACACAAATAGTACTGTTTAATTTAGTTTCATACCTCCTCTAGTTGACCTGAAATGGAAAACTTGATACAATTCGCAAAATAATCTGTTTACTTTCTTTGATAGCTTGGATACACTTACGCTAATTTGATTTGGTTAAATTTTAAGAGTTGAAGCAGCCCCGAAAGTTTGAATATAATACCCTCGGGCGATCTTGGGATACTGCTGAGGTGCCTTATTGGGAATTAGCATTATCACAATGCATTTTTATTTAATCGTAAGGCAACATTTAGTTTTTAAAAAAAATGGACAAATGTGAGGGTGGGCGTGGGAGCGTAGGTGTGAAAGGGGGATTAGTTTCCCTCCGATCACTTTTGACTGTTAGAAAGGGCATCGGCCCTTTCTGTATTCAATCGAATGAGCCCTTTTCGAAGTTCCCACGACAACTCCTTCGATACGAAGTGCCCTGGTCTAAACAGCAACAACAACAAAAAATATCACTAACCACTTTTGACTATTAAAAAGGGCACTAGCCCTTTGAATTTCAAATTGAATTAGCCCTTTATTGAAGTATCTACGACAACGTCTTCTATAAAAACCTTATATGCCCCCAGGACAAAACTTAAAACCCTTACCTTGAGGGCTGTGGGGGAGTATCCTCCTCAAAAATATATTTTATATCTTGAAATCAACTACGCTGAACAAAATGGCTATCTCAAAATTTTTATTGGATGTATTTTGGGTAATGATGGGCTTGGGGGGGTCTAGTTGCCCTCCAATCACTTTCAACTATTAAAAAGGGTACTAGCCCTTTAAATTTCCAATCGAATTAGCTTTCAGCCCTTTCTATTTTCAATCGCTGAAGAAAATGGCTATCTCAAAATTTTGATTGGATGTGTTTGGGGGAATGATGAAGGCGGGGGGCTAGTTGCCCTCCAATCACTTTCAACTATGAAAAAGGGGCACTAGCCCTATGAATTTCCAATCGAATGAGCTCCTACTCCTTTTGAAGTTTCTACGACAACGCCTTCTATAAAAACCTTATATACCCCCAGGCCATAACTTAAAACCCTTGCCCTGAGGGTTGTGAGGGAGTGTCCTCCTCAAAACATATTTTCTAAGTGGAAATCAACTAGCCTACGCTTAACAAAATGGCTATCTCAAAATTTTGATTGGATGTGAATGGGGGAATGATGGGCGCGGGGGGGGGGGGGCTAGTTGCCCTCCAATCACTTTCGACTATTAAAAAGGGCACTAGCCCTTTGAATTTCCAATCGAATGAGCCCCTTTTGAAGTTTCTACGACAACGCCTTCTATTAAAACCTTATATGCCCCCAGGTCATAACATCAAACCCTTGCCTTGAGGGTTGTGGGGGAGTGTCCTCCTCGAAAACATATTTTCTATCTGGAAATCACTTGCGCTGACCAAAATGGCTATCTCAAAATTTTGATTGGATGTGTTTGGGGGAATGATGGGCGTGAGGGACTAGTTGCCCTCCAATCCCTTTTGACTATTAAAAAGGGCACCTGCCCTTTGAATTTCCAATCGAATGAGCCTTTTTTGAAGTTTCTACGACAACACCTTCTATAAAAACCTTATATGCCCCCAGGGCATAACTTGGAACCCTTGCCCTAAGGGCTGTGGGGAGTACCCACCTCAAAAACATATTTTCTATGTGGAAATCAACTACGCTGAACAAAATGGCTATCTCAAAATTTTTATTGGATGTATTTGACGGAATGATGGGCTTAGGGGAGGGGGTCTAGTTGCCCTCCGATCACTTTCAACTATTAAAAAGGGCACTAGCCCTTTAAATTTCCAATCGAATGAGCTTTTTTTGAAGTTTCTACGACAACGCCTTCTATAAAAACCTTATATGCCCCCAGGGCATAACTTAAAACCCTTGTTCTGAGGGTTGTGGGGGAGTGTCCTCCTCAAATATATATATATTCTATCTGGAAATCCACTACGCTGAACAAAACGGCTATCTCAAAATTTTGACTGGATGTGTTTGGGGGAATGATGGGCGTGGGGGTGGGGGGATAGTTTCCCTCATATCACTTTTGGATATTAAAAAGGGTACTAGCCCTTTGAATTTCCAATCGAATGAGCCTTTTTTGAAGTTTTTACGACAACGCCTTCTATAAAAAACCTTATATGCCCCCAGGTTATAACTTAAAACCCTTACCCTGAGGGTTGTGGGGGAGTGTCCTCCTCAAAAACATAATACATTTCTGGAAATCAACTACGCTGAACAAAATGGCTATCTCAAAATTTTGATTGGATGTGTTTGGGGGAATAATGGGCGTGGGGCAGGGGCTAGTTGCCCTCCAATCACTTTAGACTATTAAAAAGGGCACTAGCCCTTTGAATTTCCAATCGAATTAGCCTTTTTTGAAGTTTCTACGACAACACCTTCTATAAAAACCTTATATGCCCCTAGGGCATAACTTAATACCCTTGCCCTGAGGGTTGTGGGGGAGCATCCTCCTCAAAAACATATTTTCTATCTGGAAATCAAAAAGCCTACGCTGAAGAAAATGGTTATCTCGAAATTTTGAGTGGATGTGTTTGGGGGAATGATGGATATGGGGGGGCTAGTTGCCCTCCAATCACTTTTAACTTTTAAAAAGGGCACTAGCCCTTTGAATTTCCAATATAATGAGCCTGTTTTGTAGTTTCTACGACAACGCCTTCTATAAAAAACCATATATGCCCCCAGGGCATAACTTAAAACCTTTGCCCTGAGGGTTGCGGGGGTGTATCCTCCTTAAAAACATATTTTTTATCTGGAAATCAACTACGCTGAACAAAATCTCTATCTCAAAATTTTGATTGGATGTGTTTTTGGGACTGATTGGTGTGGGGGGGGCTAGTTGTCCTAAAATCATTTTTGACTATTAAAAAGGGAATTTTCAATTGGATGATCCTGTTTAGATGTTTCTAAGAGAATGCCTTCTATAAGAACATAGATGTGTTTTGAGGAATGATGGGCGTGGGGGGGGGTCTAGTTGCCTTCCAATTACTTTTGACTATTAAAAAGGGCACTAGTTCTTTGAATTTCCAATCGAATTAGCCTGTTTTGAAGTATCTACGACAACACCTTCTAAAAAAAAACTTATATTCCCCCGGGGCATAGCTTAAAACCCCTGCCCTGAGGGTTGTGGGGGAGTGTCCTCCTCAAAAAATATTTTCTATGTGGAAATCAACTACGCTGAACAAAGTGGCTATCTCAAAATTGTGATTGGATGTGTTTGGGGGAATGATGAACGTGGGGGGGGGGGGGCTAGTTTCCCTCCAATCACTTTTGACTATTAAAAGGGGCATTAGCCCTTTGAATCTCCAATAAAATGAGCCTGTTTTGAAGTTTCTACGACAACGCGTTCTATAAAAACCTTATATGCCCCCAGGGCATAACTTAAAACCCTTGCCCTGAGGGTTGGGGAGAGTATCCTCCTCAAAAACATATTTTCTATCTGGAAATCAACTACGCTGAACAAAATGGCTATATTAAAATTTTGATTGGATGTGTTTTGGGGAATGATGGTTGTAGGGGGGTGCTACTTGCCCTCCAATCACTTTCGACTATTAAAAAGGCAATTTTCAATTGAATGATCCTGTTTTGATGTTTCTACGACAACGCCTTCTATAAAAACCTTATATTCCCCCAGGGCTTAACTTAAAACCTTTACCCTGAGGGTTGCGGGGGAGTGTCCTCCTCAAAAACATATTTTCTATCTGGAAACCCACTAGCCTACGCTGAACAAAATGGCTATCTCAAAGTTTTGATTGGATGTGTTTTGAGGAATGATGGGCGTGGTGGGGGGTTTAGGATCCCTCCAATCACTTTTGACTATTAAAAAGGGCACAAGCCCTTTGTATTTCCTATCGAATGAGCCTGTTTTGAAGTTTTTACGACAACGCCTTCTAAAGAAAACCTTATATGCCCCCAGTGTATAACTTAAAACCCTTGCCCTTAGGGTTGTGGAGGAGTGTCCTCCTCAAAAACATATTTTCTCTCTGGAAATCAACTATGTTGAACAAAAAGGTTATCTCAAACTTTTGATTGGATGTGTTTGGGGAATGGTGAGCGTGGGGGGTGCCCGCAAATCACTTTTGACTATCAAAAAGGGCACTAGCCCTTTGAATTTCCAACCGAATGAGCCTTTTTTGAAGTTTCTACGACAACGCCTTCTATAAAAACCTTATATGCCCCCAGGGCATAACTTAAAACCCTTGTCCTAAGGGTTTGGGGGGGGGGGAGTGTCCTCCTCAAAAACATATTTTCTATCTGGAAATAAACTATGCTGAACCAAATGGCTATCTCGAAATTTTGATTGTACGTGTTTGGGGGAATGATGGGCGTGGGGGGGCTAGTTGCCCTTTAATCACTTTCGACTAGTAAAAAGGGCATTAGTGAAAAGGGCAGACACACAGGCGAAAAGAGTGAGAGAGACAAACACGCATGGAAATACGTAGATTCAGACACACATACCGAGAAAGTCATGCATTGGAATAAGCAAACACCCGACCAGACACACAGGCAAAAAGAGTGAGAGAGTCAAAAGCGCAAACACATATGTAGATTGAGACACCTAATCCGAGAAAGAAATGCATTGGAACAAGCAAACACCCGCCCAGACACAAACGAAAGATGGTTAGAAAGACAAAACACATACAAATACGTAGATTCAAACACACAAACCGAGAAAGACAAGCACTGGAATAAGCAAACAACCGCCCAGACACACAAGCAAAAGAGTAAGAGAGACAAAACACATACAAAAATGTAGATTCAGACACACAAACCGACAAAAACATGCATTGGAATAAGCAAACAACCGCCCAGACACACAGGCAAAAAGAGTGAGAGATAAAAACACATACAAATACGTAGATTCACTAAAGCAAACCGAGAAAGACATGCATTGGAATAAGCAAGCAGGAATAAGCTGGGCAACCCGCCCAGATACACAGGCAAAAAGAGTGAGAGAGACAAAAACACATACAAATACGCAGATTCAGACACACAAACCGAGACAGACATGCATTGGAATAAACAAACACCCACCCAGACACACAGGAAAAAAGAGTGAGAGAGATAAAAACACATACAAATACGTAGATTAAGACACACAAACCGAGAAAGTCATGCATTGGACTAAGCAAACACCCGCCCACCCACACAGGCAAAAAGAGTGAGAGACAGAAACACATAGAAATGCGTAGATTCAGACACACAAAGAGACAGACAGAAACACATACAAATACGTAGATTCCGACACACAAACCGAGAAAGACAAGCATGGAAATAAGTAAACTTCCGCCCAGAATCACAGTCAATAAGAGTGAGAGCGACAAATACAGCTACAAATACGTAGATTCAGACTCACAAACCGAGACAGTCATGCATTGGAATAAGCAAACACCCACCCAGACACTCAGGCAAAAAATAGTGAGAGACAAAAACTCATACAAATACGTAGATTCAAACGCACAAAACCGAGAAAGACATGCATTAGAATAAGCAAGCACCCGCCCAGACACACAGGCAAAAAGAGTGAGAGAGACAAAAACACATACAAATACGTAGATTCAGACACACAAACCGAGAAAGACATGCATTGGAATAAGCAAACACCCGCCCAGACACACAGGCAAAAAGAGTGAGAGACACAAAAACACATACAAATACGTAGATTCAGACACACAAACCGAGAAAGACATGCATTGGACTAAGCAAACACCCGCCCACACACACAGGCAAAAAGAGTGAGAGAGACAGAACACATACAAATCCGTAGATTGTGACAAACACACCGAGAAACATATTCATTGAAAAACAAAAACCCGCCCAGACACTTCGGATAAAAGAGTGAGAGAGACAAAAAACACGTATAAATACGTAGATTCAGACTCACAAACCGAGACAGACATACATGGAATACGCAAACATCCGCCCAGACACTCAGGCAAAAACAGTGAGAGAGACAAAAACACATACAAATACGTAGATTCAGACGCACAAAACCGAGAAAGTCATACATTGGAATAAGCAAACACCCGCCCAGACACTCAGGCAAAAAACAATGAGAGACAAATACACATACATATACGTAGGTTCAGACGCACAAAACCGAGAAAGACTTGCATTGGAATAAGCAAACAACCTCCAAGACACACAGACAAAAAGAGTTAGATAGATAAAAACAAACACATACACGTAGTTTAATACTAGATCATCATGCCAGTCATTCATTGGAATATGCACATACCCGCCCAAACACACTGGCAAATAGAGTTCTTGTGACAGAACACTTCCTACTATGGCGATTCAGACAAGCCAAACAGGACAGAGATACGTTGAGCCATGCACGAACCCGCCCATACACAAAGAGAAAAGTAGTGAGCGTGACAAAAACCCCAAAAAGAACGTAGATTAAGACACAAAAACCGAAAAACATATGCATTGGAATAAGCAACACCTGCCCAGACACACAGGCAAAAAGAGTGAAAGAGACAAAAACACATACAAATACGTAGATTCAAACTCACAAACCGAGACAGACATGCATTGGAATAAGCAAACACCCGCCTAGACGCACAGGCAAAAAGAGTGAGAGAGATAAAAACAAATACGTAGATTTAGACACAAAAACCGAGAAAGACATGAGTGTACCCCGCGACGGCGCATACATAGTGAGAGAGACATGCAAAGTCGGCATAGCTTTATTTCGTTATTAGGTTAATTTAGACTAGGTTACGTGCGCGCACGTAACCTAGTCTATAATGTCATAAAATGTCATTCAAAAGTGTCATTCTATTTTTCTGAAAAAACTTGAAAAAAATACCATGTTAAAAAAGAAGTTGAATAGTTTTGAAGTCCAAAACAAAATTAGTTTAACAAAAATCAGTTTGTTTTTCATGAAAAAATATTGAATGAGAGCCATCAGTCCTCATCAATAGGAGTATATTTATGCACAAGAATATGTTTTAAAATTTAAATCAAATGTGTCATTCTATTTTTCTGATATGATTTACAGATGTAAGAAAAGTTGAAAAAAAAATGTCAAAAAAAATGCTCACTACAAAAATTATTTTTCTAATAGTAAAAGTCACGACTAACATTTCTATATCATTCTCATTTTGATTTTGGAAAATATTAAATGTAATTTTTCTATGTTTTAAGTATTCTACATGTCATTCTAAGAGATGTAAAAAAAAGTTGAAAAAATATATCATGTTAATAAAAATGAAAAAAAGTTAAAAGAAACAAAAAAATGGGAGGGGGGCCAAAAAGTTGGAGGGGAGGGGCCCCCTTTGGAATAGGGACCTTTGAGGTTGAGGTCCCTGGTGGTTAGGGTCATTGGTGCTTATGATCCTTGACGGTTCGTACTCATATACACCTCACTACTTGATGTGTAAGAATTTCTATGATTTGTTCTGAATTTCTTTATTAAATTTCTTTTTTTAATATCTACATCTATATTGATATTAACTATTTGATATGCTATAACGTTAGACTCTATTACATATCGACAGTACTGTTTGAAAGCCACATGAGTATAATGCAGGCCACATTGGAGACGTACATCTACGTAAAGTCACAAGGTCATCCTATCATCGTTAACCATTTTCATAGATTGATGCTGTTTCAAATTTATAATAATTAAGCTATGAGTTAACAAGCCCTTCGGGGTTACCTTAACTGATAATTAGTTCAACCCTTTTTTTACCACCTTCATACGGTCCGATCACTAATTAGGATGATTCTCACTCTTGTTATTCAATCAAAAATTAAGATCATTCATACAGTCCAGATCACAAATTGCTTAACCTTTTTTTGCAAATTGAGTTATCTTTTACACAAAATGATATAAAGTCAATTAAGCTATTGAATACCTTGTACCAATGTCTCTTTTAGGCGTCAAATCTATTACGTATCTGAGTATATTTTTTGTATTGTTGATTCATTCCATTCCTTATTCTTCATCTGCCTGCGAAGCTTTCATAACCAACGGAATACCTTTTCGCAAATACCTTTTCGCAAAAAAAATTCGCAAATATTTTTACGAAGTTATTTTTACGCAAATGGTACAATTTTCAACTTAAAACCATTCAAACTATATCATTCCATTCCTCATTTTTTAATTACCCGTGACCCATTCTTAACCATCGGAATATCTTTTCGCAAATACCTTTTTGCAAAAAAATCACAAATAGAATTATTTTTACGCAAATGGCACAATTTTCAAATTAAAACAATTCTAACTATAGCATTCCATTCATCATTCTTCAATTACCCGTGCCGTATTCATAACCATCGGAGGTTTAACTTGGTTATTGAACTTAGAAGTAATTACCCTTTTCAAAAACATTAGTTGTTCTATTAATGAACCCGTGAAACGAAACCAGTCTGATTGCATTATACAATCTCGTCCATAGTTCCAAAACGTGTTTGATAGCTTTCCTTGGAAAGCAACATAATGCCATAGAATAGCATGGGAAAGAACATAGTGCCATAGAATAGCATAGGAAGGAACATAGTGCTATAGAATCCATACTTAGCATACTACTATCGGGAGAGGTCCATGAGTCTTGGACTTCTTTGTCTTGGGGCTTATAACCAGGTCTACCAATAGAAATTTCTCACCTAAGGCCCTAAACTGGGGCTTTCAAATATGAAAAGTCATTTTTTAGTAATTATGTTATCAGAAAATCAAAATTATTCTATTATTTCAGCTAATATAGTTATATTTTTACTTGTATGATATACGTTCCATTATGGGGGGGGGGGAGAAATATAGCGGGTCTGCATTTATAATGTGTTAGGTACAATTATTCTGCATATTATGTTGTTAGAATTGTTTTCTAACTTCACACTGTCCAAATACTTTACCTCCCCCACCCTAATGTGAAAATATATAAACCCAATTACATATTTTCCATCTATTCTGTCACTTCTCTTTCTCATGTCTCACGCTAAGCTGAAAGTAACTAACGAAAAAAAAGTTCTATAATTTGTCAATGAATTGAGCGGTAGGGTGTTTATTATACAAGTAACTTATATTGTATTTACTAATTATTTTTATTGTATATTTTTTTCAAATCAAATTAATTTATTTAACATAAAAAATACAAACAAATTTACAGCAACCATCTACAAAAACCCGAAGGTTTGTTTACGATGGGTGCAAATCCATTATTATAAAGCTCTTCAACTACTACATAAAAAAAAAAAAAAAAAAAAAAAAAAAAAAAAAACACATAACAACTATCTCTTGAAAAAATCATCATAAAGAACATCTCCTACTCTAAAAGGATTGCTCTCGACAAAATTCGCAAGTGAGAAATATCACCCAACATCCATTCAAAAAAAAAATGGCAACAACACGAGGTAAGAAAAAAAATGAGATACTTCTAACTAAATCAACTATGACAAATTCAAAAAGTGTCAGCTATGTTATAGAGCCGACGCGGTGCGCTTTGGCTGGGTAATTTCGCGAAAATGCGACCTGTCTGTTCAAGCATTTTTCACACCAAACATTTTTCACATCCAGCTTTCTAATCATTCAAATTTTTACCCAAAAGGTAACGCTTGAATCTACTCTTAAGCTGGCTTACATTATCAGCTTGTCTAATACCATCCGGGAGGGAATTCCACACCCCCGGTCCCGCAAAACGAGGCAGAAACGCAGCATGTTGAGCATTCTGGAGCTCAGATGCAAGGTCATTCGCATTTCTAATCTCACAACAGTGATGAGATGAATTAGCTTTAAAAATTTCCTAAAATACCTCCGGTGAACACTTAGTCAAACATTGATAAATAAAAATTGCTAACTGGTAATCCCGTAACTGATAGATGTTTAAAATTTTCAAACTTGTAAAGCAATTCAACGAGCTATTTTCAAACTGAATATAATTACCTAAAATACGAACTATTTTATTATGTAAAATTTGGACTTTTCTAAAACTTGAAATAAAACTACTAGTCCATCTCCGAGTCTGATCTCCGTTCAAACATGATTTTCCTTTTTGAAAGAGTTACTCACCGGTTTGATATTAATTATCTTGCCTTAAATGTTGGAAAATCATGTTTTCTGATTTTCTCAAGAGTTTAAAGGGCATGTTCTGGTTTAAATGAAATGCACTAATCGAAAGATTCCCTTAATATCCTAGGCATCCAGGGATAATTCTTAGAATCCTATTCTACATTTGTATAATTTTTCTTTTTGTTTCTCCCCTGTTTTTTCCTGGCCATAGGGCCTTACGGGGGGGGGGGGGCTTTGCTGTTTTTGTGTGTAAAATACTGTGGATTTTGTTAAACATTTCCATATTTCTTGTCTTTTTCAATAGTAAATGATTTTTTTCAATGTTCAGTCATATATTAGAAGGCTAAAAAAGGAAATATAATTGCACAGACACATCAAACAGAGGTAAATATTATTTACCTCTGTAAGTTTTTTTTAAACAAGAAATTATAAGTTAGGCAATGCATTACTAAAATAATGGGAGGGGTCTTGGGGGCTCACCCTCTTGCTGAAATCCTCTCTTAGGATTTTAAGAGAGTGTCCTGAAAGACGCTCGTTTAAAATGTAAGATCTTAAAATCAGTATTTATATAGGATTCCACTGTTTTTACTGTTGAAGAGTGTCTTAGAGCATATTTTGAGCATTATTTAGCCAAGTAGGTGTTATAAGATACTGCACTATATTCAGAAAATGTTCTTCTCGACATTTGCCTTTTATCAGGTTCTTTTAGTCCCTTCAAATTTAACCGTTAACCCCTCCCCCTAACTTGATGCTTGGATATAACCTAGGGTCGTAAGCAAAAGTTGTGTTATTTTTTATATGGTTCTATGAATCACTGCAAGTGGAAAATATCCAAAAATATACAAAGATGGTGGAAACTTTCAAAATGAGTTAGCTCTTGGCTATTGAAAAGGCTACAGCCAGGTATCAATGAAATAAATTTGAGAAAGGACAACCCCTTTAGATTTTGAACAAAATATTTTTTTGGGTTAGAATGCTTTTATTAAAAAACCCTTTTTATATTCAGTGAAAAAATTAAAACAAAAAATTCCCCCCTCCTTTAGAATTTGAAAGGTAAATTGTGTGCCCTCTTTATATTTGTTTTAATCTAACACCGCTACCAAGCATTATTGAGGGGGGGGGGGGGGCACGCGGGTTAGTGATACCTTCAACCAGAAATGAAACCAGTACATTTAGAAAAAAGTTGGATTCCCTTGAGACTACATTCATTGGCGATTTCATTGCGTACAATACCGGAAAGGCTTAACAAGATGAACATAAAACTGCAGAATGAAACCATTGAATTAAAGCAGAATGTTAATTCTGCTGGAGTATAACAAAAAGAAAGATAAAAAAAGACACACTTACAAAAAAAGGAGCAAATACGTACAAACTAAAAACACAGAAACTAAACATTTCGAAAAAGTAAGCCACTCCAGGGGTGGCGAACTCTTTAAGTGCATCATACAAATAAATACAATATGAAAATGATAAAAACCCAGTAAAAAGTTTAGCAAACTAGCATTAAAACAACAATCTCTCGAAGGGGGTTTGACGGATAATCTATAACCTTGTAAAAAATCTTATTTGGATCATCAAGAGGATCCAGTTGGCCATATTTCTCCCGCAGTGTATTATTTGGAGTCCAATGAGGAACCAGAATGAGGAACTTTAAATATTTAAAATAGGCCCTCCTGATTTCTGTTTTATCTGACTAGTTAAAAATGTCTCAGGAGGGAACAATGTAAAGAATATGAGGGACAGAAGCAGGATTATATGCTTTTGCAACGTAGCGTTTACTAAGATTCAGCTGTGATCCAACTGCTCCAGCATACGGATTACGGATCTTGTGGGCCGTTCGGGCAGTAAGTAATTTCGAGTTGACTTTACCTATTGGATGTACCAATAGGTAATCCAAGATACACAAGTTCCTGCAATGGTACAACATCAAAATCACTCAGGTTTACTCTATCAGAGGTTTCAGATCGGTTGAAATTAAATAATAGCCTGGAGACTAATAATAGCTCAGAGCCAGAATATAATTTGTACTTTACTGAAAAAATTCTTTCCGATGTTATCACTTTTATAACTTTAAGAAATCAAAAACTAATTAATAATTTAAGGAATAAAGATCAGCATATACATATTAAACTGACAATGCACATTTTTTTCAGTAAATGCATTTGAATTTTTTTCAGTAAAGTACAAATTATATTCTGGCTCTTAGAAATCATAGGTTTAGAACCCTAATCAGATTAATATCTGCTCGTTTTGAGTTTGACTTATTTTAATTTCTGTTTGTTTAGGGTTTCATTTGTTTCTTGATACTGATTTGTGACAGTTGTAGGCTTGGTATATTCTTTGGTTCTACATTTCTTCATTTATGGTTTGATGAAGTTCTTTACTTTTTTTTTGAAAAACTTATTTTGTGGAAATTTTTTTTTTGATTAATGTTCAATAATCAATAACTAAAAAATCTTCGAAAACACACTAGAAACTGTAATGGCCCCTTTTCCCATTTTTTCAAAACCGGACATACAAAACCAGCACTCGGTCAGTCAAATGAATATCTAAAAATATACTTACAGTTCCTTGCAAAAAAAAGTAAATAAATAAATCCTCCTCAACCTTTCAAAGCTCCCTCATTTGAGAACCACCCGCGTTCAACATAAATTATTGCTACTAATTGCAATGATTTATTGAATTAGCCCAATTATTGTGCTTTATTTAACCTTATTTGAACAACGAGATTAATTTTAAGCAAGTAATTAGAAAAACGAAGTAAAATGCCGAAAGGTTCTTTCTCTTTCTCTCTTTCCGTTTCTTTCTGATGCAGTCTATCTTTCTCTCTCTGTACGACTGTATTTTTCCTATTATATCAAAACTTATAGTCTAAAATGGAAAAATAATAAGCTTTGAAAATTTTACGCATCCATTACAACTTTAAGAAAGGCTCTAACAGGAAATGTTTTCATTTATACTGATAGATAAATTTTTAAAGCTTCACAAAAGGAATTTTCTAAGAAAAATAAAAAGCTATATGAAATAAATCGTGGTAACAAACGCCCCTTTTTTGCCAAAGTCATCCGATCAAGATTTTGAGACAGCCATTTTGTTCAATGCAGTTGAAGATCCCAATAATTCGAGGATAAAAATACCCACACAGCCCTTAGGGAAAAGTCTGTAAGTTATGAAATTCGCCCATTGTTCACGCATAATATTTGTTATTGGAAAGTATACAAAAAGTTTTTGGAGGGGGGGGATAAATTTTTGGTGCTTATGTACTGTATAAAACACACTCGAGAAGTGAAGTTTGGTTAATACTAATGAAATAAAACAAAAATTATGATGAAAATATAATAATATAATAAGTTTGATGGCACATTAATGAAAATAATGTTTTCAGCTGCTGTTATTTCTCTAATTTCGACGGAGAAAATATTCGAGAAAGCGTTGTTCCGTAAGTAGTTTTAGAGGAGTTTGAGCCGACACGAAAAACTTTGGCTATCAAAATAATTGACGTCAAATTAGAACATAAAAGAGAAAAAAAAAATTCCAAAGAAGTCGTAGCGTTATCACAGCTTGATTCACCCAACTTCCCAAAGCTTTATGTTTCCAACCGTAAGGACTTTGAATCGTGATGGAAAATGTGACAAGTAACTCAGCCTTTGATTTAATGGTGGAATACCAGCTTAAAGAATTTCCCATCGACATACCCCTCCAAGAAGTTTTAAAGGGACTCGACTACTTACCAAAGAAGACCATGATCCATAAAGACATTAAAGCTGCTACTGTCGTCTATTATTTAGATGGCCTAAACGTCAATTATTTAGATGGCCAAAGTTTTTTGTGTCGGCTCAAACTCCTCGAACAGCACTTACGGATCAGCTCCTTCTCGAATATTTTCTCCGCCAAAATTAGAGACATAACAGCAGCTGAAAACATTGTCTTCATTAATATGCCATCAAACTTATTATATTATTCCGAACGAGATTCGGTTTCCGATGAAGCAAAGTATAACTACCGTCAAATAAGCAAGACTTTATCCAGCATTCTTTTGGAACTGGGTATGTTGCAAAATTACTATAAAAACCGAAACAAAAATTGTTTATATACATTTTTGTTACGTTTTTATGAATAAGAAAAAACTTTAAGGGCCCCTCCACTTGACCTTTTAATAATTCTATATTTTTACTCTTAGAAATTACGAAAAGTAAGCCTGGTGTATTTTTTTCTCCTAAACTAAAGATACTTAATTCATTAGAAACAAACTGTCAAACCCAGTCGAATTAAAAAAATCAGTTTTTCTAATCAAAGGAGTATATTAATATTTCTTAGTAGTAAAATTCACTATTTCAAGATGAAAGAAATGCTTGAGGAAATGCATTGAGCAGCGTTTGAAAACTCACAGTAATCAAACAGTTCAGATTTTTATGCTTATTTCAAATATATAAGTTTCATCAATTTTAGTTTTACCCATCAAAAGTTACGCGCCTGAGAAAATTTGCGTTATTTTCGAAAAAGGTGGAAACAACCCCTAAAGGTCATGGAACTTTAATGAAAAACACACCAGCAGATTCATCGTATCAGAGAACCCTACTATAGAAGTTTCAAGCTCCTATCTGCAAAAATGTGGAATTTTGTAATTTTTGCCAGAAGAAAGATCACGGAAGCGTGTTTATTTTTTATTTTTTTTTTTTCCCAGGGGTGATCGTATCGATCCAGTAAATATCGTGAGAGGGCTCATTCGAACGGAAATTAAATTTTCAAGGGCCCTTTTTAAGTGACCAAAAAAATTGGAGGGCAACTGGGCTCCCTCCCACGCTCAATTTTTTTCCTGATGTCACCCCATCAAAATTTTGAGACAGCCATTTTGTTCAGCATAGTCGAAAATCTAATTAATATGTCTTTGAGGATGACTTAATCCCCCACAGTTACCAGGGGAAGGGCTGTAAGATATAAACTTTGCCCTTTGTTTACATATAGTATTGGTTATTGGGAAGTATACAGGCGTTTTCAGGAGGATTTTTTTTTCTGGTGGGGGAGGGGGTTGGAGTAGGGGTTACGGGGGATAATCTGACCATGGAGTATTTTTCCTTGGGGGAAGGGACATTTCTATGAAGGGGGCGCCGGATTTCCCAGCTTTATTAATAAAACAACCAGAACTTAAATAAAAACAAGTTTTTTTTCAACTGAAAGTAAGGAGCAACATTAAAACTTAAAAAGAACAGAAGTTATTCTGTATATGAAAGGGGCTGTCTCCGCCTCAACGCCTCGCACTCTACGCTTAAGTTTGACTCTGTCTCACAACTTTAATTTTTAAACAACAATTTTTTTAAGCCTTCCGATATTCCACATCATTGGTGCTTATAGATAGAACTTTTATCTATAATGCTATGTAACAATAAGCCGAACTTTGTTTTTTTTTACTTAATAGCAGTTTTAGCATTTCAGCTGCTCCACAATTTTTTTTAAATTGTGTGCATCCTCAGGAACCGTGTAAAACCGTCACCTCCAGTATTTTAGTAAATATTTTCCTTGTCTTCATATATATTTTGAATATCAGGATCCACAACCAGCACTTTGTTTCTTTTTTTTATGGTGCGTCTTTGAAACATTGTAAAGATTATTTGCAAACTGCGTGTGAATTTTCACAAGAAACTTAATTAAGTTCTATTAAATAAAAATCAGGGAATTCAAAAGACAGTAGTTGTTGTTCTGACAACATTGAATAGCATTGATTATGATAACATTTCAATTATGCCTCCGATGTCTCTGATTTTAACATCCCCATTTCCAGAAATAAGTACATTAGCAGCGTTAATTTCTCTATGGATCATGGTCTTCCTTGGTAGGTAGTCGAGTCCCTTTAACACTTCTTAGAGTGTTATGTCGAGGTGAAATTCCTTAAGCTGGTTGTCCACAATCAAATCAAAGGCTGAGTTACTTTTCACATTTTCCATCACGATCCAAAGTCCTTACGGTAGGAAACATAAAGCTTTGGGAAGTTGGGTGAATCTAACTGTGATAACGCTACGACTTCTTTGAAAATTATTTTTCTCTTTTATGTTCTATTTCAACATCAATTATTTTGATAGCCAATGTTTTTCGTGTCGGCTCAAACTCCTCGAAAAGTACTTACGGATCAACTCCTTCTCGAATATTTTCTCCGCCAAAATTAGAGAAATAACAGCAGCTAAAAACATTACCTCCATAAATATGCCATCAAACCTTTTTCTATTATTATATTTTCATCATAATTTTGTTTTATTTCATTAGTATTAGCTAAACTTCACTTCTCGAGTGTGTTTCCTATAGTACACAAGCTATAAAAAGCACAAGATATATATATATATATATATATATATATATATATATATATATATATATATATATATATATATATATATATATATATATATATATATATATATATATATATATATATATATATATATATATATATATATATATATATATATATATATATATATATATATATATATATATATATATATATATATATATATATATATATATATATATATATATATATATATATATATATATATATATATATATGTGTGTGTGCGGGTTTTTTCTGGATAAAAAAAGAAGAAAAGACAATAAATAAGCACAAGAATTACTTCTTGTCGGCTAAAACACATTTTTTGTGGAAAATTTTCAATGGCGGTGTTGCAAGTGGATCTTCTTTCCAAGTTTCTAGTCTAACCCTTATATTCCAAGTCTAATGGTTAATAAATTTTGCCGTAATTTCGTAAAACAAGCTGAAATTCCGTAACTGGTTGTGTTTCTCCTTTTTTTTATATAAGTTTAATGTCAAATTAAAAATAATGATCACATTTCATTCAAACAAGGAAAAAAAACCCATAAATGTACTTCAAACGGGATAAACCTCTGATGTATGCCTAGTGAAGGCGTTCTTGATCGCAAGGGTTGAACTGGTTTTATGCTCTACAGATATTAATTCCAAATATTGCTTCAACTTTAGGGACTCTCCCCCTCCCCCTACAATGGGAATATGCGAATAATCCCAAATAAAGAATTTGAACTTTTCATATGAAAAAAGTACAGATTTCAACGCCATTTTTGTTATTGTTTATTCTTTAGAGACATAATTCAGAGGTTCATTTTGGGATTTTCAAAGGTTAATTTAAATAGGATTTGTTTTATCATGTGCACGGTTTGTCCAAAAACGTAAAAAAATATATTGTATATTAACAGATATAATAGAAACCCATAGATATTTGTATGTGTAAGTATTGTGAAAAAAATAAGGATTTACTGTTGCATGCTTGGTAAATTTATTATTACAGTTCAATTATTAACTAATTAAAACTTAAATTGCTAAAAACAAAAGGTGTTACTGAATATATTTCTATAAGTCACCCTTCCCCCTCCCCTTCTGAATTTACACAGAAATCTGGAATTTTTTCCCTTCTAGTATCAAAATATCTTACACAAAACTTACGTATTGTCAGTAAAACAGAGTTGTCAGTGTTTTTGGTTCATGAAGTTAAAACGTTTTTGTTGTTATTCAAATAGTAGCTGAAGTACATTTTATAGAGAAAGGTTGGATGGTAAATTTAGAATGAGTTATCGTAACAACTTTCTGTAATATTTTGTATTTTTCGGATATGTTTATTTGTGCAAAAGAGACTTATAATAATGGAATTTTCTTATGTCTTATGTTATGTCATTAGCATTAAATAATGATCATTAGTTTTTCTTAAATGATCATTATTTTTCATTATTCTCCTTTTAGAGAATAAAGAATCGTCAATGAGATTGGCAATTCTTCAAACTAACCGTCAATTTTAGAATTAAGCCTATATAATAGTTTGTAATAGTTTGAGGTAGCAAACCATAAAAAGCGTTTTGTGCTAATTACTAATCAAAATTATAAAAAGTAAAACTGCAGAAGAAATCATATGCACAACAAAAAAATCTCTTTTTATCCCTCCCCATTCCTTATATATAAGATAATTTTCAGTTCGTTTCAAGTTTATATGTGGCTCTTTATTTTTAGTTACTATGTTTCTTCTGTGTAATATAAATTTATTTTGTCTCAGAGACGAGCTGCTAATCTTCCGTATCCATTTCATATATTACCTAAATATACAAAGTTTATATGTGGCTCTTTATTTTTAGTTACTATGTTTCTTCTGTGTAATATAAATTTATTTTGTTCTCAGAGACGAGCTGCTAATCTTCCGTATTCATTTCATACATTACCTAAATATACAAAGCATTCACCCTGTGACAGCGGAATGGTTGAAGCCTCGTCCGGGAACAACCGGTGTCAAGGTTCAATCTTTACTGTCGCAAGGAAAATGCTACTCTCTTTAAGTGCAGATTAATTTTTTTTTCAAAACATCGAAACTTATGGTAAATTAAAAAAATGTAGGCAATATTTAAGGTTAAATATATATAATTGAGGGTATACTGATACCCTCAATATTTTAGGATATCAGAGCAGGCTATATGTAATTCTATGATCCTACTTGGTAATACTAGATAACATCAATGTTTATTTTTTTTTTTGTCTCAAAGTCGAAATTTTTATATCCAATATTAATTCTCATGAATTATATAAAAAATATCGCAAATAAAGATCTTTCGACAGCTTAGCAGAAAAAGCCAGGCACTTTAACAAGTAGTGCCAAGGGTACACTCAAAATTTCGATCAGGGGAGGAGAGGGTAGTTTTTTCGGAGGGCTGGTACAAAAACTTACAACACATATAAAAATTTATTTACACGCCTTTTTGTTACTTTTTTAACGAGGGGGAGGGGTCAAGCCCAGTGACGTCCCCCCTTCCCTAGATACAAAAATATTTTGCTATTAAAGCATAAATGAAACCTAAAATTAACAGAAATTAAATTCGTTTCAAGCTTGATTTGAATATTCAATTTAAGCTTTACTAATTTTAAGATTTATTTATTCATTTACATTAGTACCTGTTGAATGTTTTTTGCTATGATTGTTCATTTACTTCCATTTTGTTTAGGGTTTCATTTTCTTTTTAAAGTAATTTCTGGTCGTTTGAGTTTGAGTTATCGTGGTTTCTTTTTCTTTAGATCCTAAGTTTAATATGGCCTTTACTGTTCTTTAAAAAACTTCTCTTTCGGGAAGTTTTTTTTTTAATTAATTATATAAAATAGTCATATGTACAATAAGACAAGATAGCGAGGAACTTTGTGAAGACATTGAACCACACTTAATATAACCTAAGCGAATACTTCAGCTGCTTAATCAACATCCGTCTTCGTCAAAACATTGATACAAATGTTTCAGCTGAATATATGTGAAGTAAGGAACTTCAAACTCTATAAAAAATCAGTTTAATTTGGTGATTTTAGTTTGACGTCCCCCCTTCCCTAGATACAAAAATATTTTGCTATTAAAGCATAAATGAAACCTCAAATTAACAGAAATTAAATTCGTTTCAAGCTTGATTTGAATATTCAATTTAAGCTTTACTAATTTTAAGATTTATTTATTCATTTACATTAGTACCTGTTGAATGTTTTTTTGCTATGACTGTTCATTTACTTTCATTTTGCTTAGGGTTTCATTTTCTTTTTAAAGTATTTTCTGGTCGTTTGAGTTTGAGTTATTGTAGGTTTCTTTTTCTTTGGATCTTAAGTTTAATATGGCCTTTACTGTTCTTTAAAAAACTTCTCTTTCGGGAATTTTTTTTTAATTAATTATATAAAATAGTCATATGTACAATAAGATAGCGAAGAACTTTGTGAAGACATTGAACCCAACTTAATATAGCCTAAGCGAATATTTCAGCTGCTTAATCAACATCCGTCTTCGTCAAAACATTGATACAAATGTTTCAGCTGAATATATGTGAAGTAAGGAACTTCAAACTCTATAAAAAATCATTTTAATTTGGTGATTTTAGTTTGAAAATTTTCTATTGGTTATTTTTTTTTCATATTATAATGATGTATCTGACGATGGTTGTAGATTACATAAAAAATCTATTCGCTTAAGTCATATTCACTGTGTTATTCACTGTCATAACAGAATTTCTCGTTATCGTCAAAAAATCTAAAAAAGCTCCAAAACACGGTTTTTCTCCCTTACATTGCAAATATTTGTTAAAAATAAAAAAAAAGTTTAAAAAATAACTTAATTGTTATTTTTAAAAGCCATCTAACTGCTGTGGACCTTAATTCTGGTAAGGATAGAACCCCAGTTACTCCTCAAAAATGGGCATATCAGCTATTTTGCAGTTGCGGAAATTATGACATTGGTAGAACAGGTCAAAATTTAGGAAAACGGTTACAGTAACCCAAAAGAAAGCAGTGTCAAAATTTTTACAATTTTTAACCAATTCAAATTGCTTGAATTAATAGCCTTTT
>NC_142794.1:13116942-13133006 GCF_049724085.1 Artemia sp. Qi Xiang Cuo | reverse complement strand
CAACAAAAACTAGCCATTTAACGGATCCCTTTAAGGGTTAAAAATAAAATTTGTATAGGAAGCAATTAGTATATTTAGAGCATGGGAAGATGTATCCAGTGGTGTGTTCACCTTCTACCTAGCTGACATTTTTTTATCATTGAAACAAAAGCTAGTAACTAACAATTTTTCCAGCAATTCTGTCTCTACTGTGCAAACAAAAACTGATAGAGAATTTCTCAAACAAATTAAATAATTGTTTAAAAATTTCAAGCACAATATTCAAAAACTAGATAAAATAACAAAGCAGGTTGACTAGTTTCTATATTAATAATATTGATAGACTTTAGGACTGCTAATATTTCTTAAATTATCATATTCTTAGCATTTTTTTTGCCTTGAGGTCCTCTTGGCCTCATAGCAACCCCTAGAAGTTTTAAGTTTATTACAAATGTTTTGGCTCTTTAATTTCCTGCCCTATTATCATATTTCAGTGAACTTTTAGCAAAAATTTATGTTAACTAGCAATTATGTTCTATCTGTTGCAACAAAAATTGTTATAGCTATTGTATGGCAGAAAACAGCCTTAAGTAATAGAACAAAACTCCAAATTTACACAGTTTCCTATTCATAGCTCTTCCTATGGTAAAGTTCTAGAATAGCACCTCTTCAGAAAAAAATATGCTAAAGCAAAAAGGGACATTTTTAGATAGCTAATTTTATGGGTTTGTTTGAAGTTTTGATAATTCATCCATAGCCCCCTCTAATAGTCTCAAATAGCCTTAGGCTATATGAAAAACTACCCAAAATGATGGAATTCTTACTTTTTAATATGAAGCAGGCATCAATGAATCATATTTCCCTGTTTTTTCTCATCCTTATCTGTTTTTCAATTAGTTTTCATAAATTAGTATGTTAGTTTTTTTAAATAGCCTAGGGATTTACAAGATCATTAGAGGAAGGATGGGGATGAATTGCCAAAAATACAAACAAAACGATAAAAATGAACTTAAAATTAGCAATCTAAAAGTCTCTCTTTTTTGTTCTACTTTGTCTCCTGCTGCTCATCCACCATTCTAGAAATATGCCCTTTCTGTATAGAGTGATTAATATGCCTACTAATAATTGCACCCAAGCCCTCTCCAATTAATACTAGATACAGCCCTGTAGAAGAGTTTCCACAGCATAAACAAGCATATACCACAGAAAAATCTTTGGTAGTACCTATTTCTACTTTACCTCTCTCTAAAAAGCAATGATCTTCAATAAACTTGCAAAAAAAATGTATAACAAATTTTAAACTTCCAGAAATAAATACAAAGAACAAACACCAACAGAAACTATTCTGAGCTTTATAACTAGGGTACCAAACCAGTTACCAAGCCCCAATGAATAAACCAACCCCCCCCCCCCCCGCAAAAAAAAATTAAGAAAACAACTTCTACCTCAATGATTTTCTTTGGGAATGGCAGCTTTTCATCTTTTTCTTCCTCATGCTCAATGTACAACAACACTTCTAGCTCAGTTTGATAGATCTATTGACACCAAGCAGAGCCTAACTTATGCCAGTCTAGGAATTTTGCATGGATTTTGAATTTATTTTGAAAGGTATGTAGCTATTATTAATAATTAGACAAAATTTTGAGTATTTTTGAGGAATAGTGTGGTTTTTAAATGATTGGCTTTCTTAACAATGAAAAATCATCCTTTCGAAAATCCAACAGGGTACAGTGTCACTTTACTGGTCACAGCAAACATATTTTCTGACATGGTTGTTTTTTCTAATCTAAACAGAAAACTGGTCAGAAACTGAATGGACGGCCATGTTGCAAAATTGGTTTGGAGTCTTTTCTCTTGAACTGTTGCTATACAGCTTTTAAAAACAATAACAGAAAACATTTTTTAATCTAATTTTGTTCAGGATACTGATAATGTTATGGCTCCGCCTCAAATTTTACCATTTTCTTACTTCCAACCTTTTTCTAAGGTTTCAGTAATCTTTCACATTGAAAAAAAAATATATTTGCAAAAATTCTTTACCATTTTTCTAGGATTTAATCAAATAATTTTAGCATGAATACTTCATTTGGAAAAACCCAATTGAACCTTTCAAACATTTCATGGTAACAAACTGTAAGTAAGGAGTGGTGCAGCTCATTAGTAATCAAAATACTAAAAAACAGAATTTTAAATGGAGTTATTATGGTAATTCCAAATATATAAGTTTCTTTAAGTTTAGTGTTACCCATTAAAGGCTACAAGCCTAATAGAATTTGCTTGGTTTTCAAGAAAGGGGAGAAATACCCTATAAAAGTTAAAAATCTTTTAAAACAAAAATCACATTATCAGATTAAGCATTGTAATTTACCTTCCATTGTACCTTCCTGGGACATACTTTGGTCAATTTTTACCAAATCATACTATTGACTTATGAATAAAGTGAATATACCACTCAATGCCTTTTTTTATGCTCTTTTCAAATATAATAATCATTTTTGTTGGAAATGAATTTTACCCTACCCTGATATAGCCTATACCAATCCAGGGTTTATTTTTCCACATTAGGGGTGGGGGCAAAGTTTAAACTTACATTTTATTTACATCAGAAATAAAATTTGCCCCCACCCCCTAATGTGCAAATACATACCCTGAATTGGTATATAGGCTATAAGGGTGGAGGTAAAACTCATTTCTGACAAAAATGATTATTATATTTGGAAGAGCATAAAAAAGGCATTGAGTGGTATATTAACTTTATTCATAGGCTAAGTTAATAATATGATTTGGTAAATATTTTCCCATACTTTAGCCTGTAGACCCATCCCTAAAAGTTTCATTTCCCTAACCTAACACCTTTCCAAGATAGCCAAAAGTAGCTAAAGTAAAATTTTACCATAGGCTATACAAATTCAGGGTGTATATTTGCAAATTAGGGGGTGGGGGTAAATTTTATTTCTTATGTAAATGCAAGGTAAGTTTAAACTTTCCCACACTACCCTAATGACCAGGATGAAGTTATCTCCTGGCTCCCATCTCCGGGTTTATCTCCCTGACCTAAAATTGCTTACCCTATAGCTCTGAAAATAAAAATTATCCTTTAAAAAAACTGCTGAAACTTACAGCTCTCAACTGATACCAACTTTTTGAATTTTTTTGCTGTTTTTTATATTTTACTTAAAAGTACAAATATAAGCGAGAACTTAAAATTAATGACTGAAATATTTTTTTTGACAGAATTTTTCATTGTTATTTGGAATTCCTTTGTTAGGAGCTTTCAAATGAGGTGTTACATGACTATATTAAAAAAAAATATTATTTTAACTGTTAGGTGGAGGCAAACAAATTTTGGCCTGTTGAGGTGGAGGCAAACAAATTTTGTTGCTTCATTTTTTATTCAAAAGCTATCAATCAGCACATCATTTGAAAGCTATCTTTCTTCTAAACATGTTTCAAAGGTTATTTTCTACATCAAACCTAAAACGGCCCCATAAATCCTCTTTTGCCTCCCATCTCCCCTTTCCTCCCAAACCCTCCTTGTCAAAACAAGTAAAATGAAAATTCGTAAAGAGATTTGTTATAGTAAGATATATCTTAAATGGAGAAGTTTTCATTGCCTAGGAATTTCCTAGCTCCATAAACCCCCCTACCCCTGAATATAAGTACCTCCCAAAGAAAAAAATGACAAATTTAAATTTGGGTAAAAAACTATTGGATAAAACTTGGATATTTAAAATCTTTATGTCAGGAGGTTTCAAATGAGGTGTTGCATGACTATATTCAATTATATTTTATCTTTACTGTTACATAGGTAGTCTAGAGGTAGGCCAAATGAGGTCTTTCATTTTTTGTCAAAGCTTATCAAACAGCACATCATTTGAAAGCTATCCATCTTCTGAACATGTTCCTAACGTTGTTTTCTACATTAAACCTAAAAGGGCCACACAAACACTCTTTTGCCTCCCATCTCCCCTTTCCTCTCAAACCCTCCATGTCAAAACAAGAAAACTGAAAGTTTGTAAAAAGATTTTTTTATAGTAACATACATCTTAAATGGAGAAGTTTTCCTTGCCTAGGAATGTCCTAGCTCCATAGACCACCCTACCCCTGAATATAAGTACCTCCCAAAGAAAAACATGGCAAATTTAAATTTGGTTCGAAAACTGTTGCATAAGACTTAGATATTTAAAATCTTTATGTCAGGAGCTGTCAAATGGTGTGTCGCATGACTCTATTCAATTATATTTTATTTTTTGTCGTTATGGAGGTAGTCTAGAGGTAGACCAAATGAGGTTTTTTTCTTTTTGTCAAAGCTTATCAAAAAGCACATCATTTGAAAGCTACCCTTCTTCTGAATATGCTTCTAGTGTCGTTTTCTGAAACAAATTTAAAAGGGCCGCACAAATCCTCTTCTGCCTCCCATCTCTCCTTTCCTCTCAAACCCTCCATGTCAAAACAAGAAAAATGAAAATTCGTAAAGAGATTCTCTATAGTAAGATATATCTTAAATAGAGAAGTTTTCATTGCCCAGAAATGCCCTAGCTCCGTAAGCCCCCACCCCCTAAATATAAGTACCTCCCAAAGAAAAACAAGGCAAATTTAAATTTGGTTCAAAAACTCTTGGATAACCATTGATATTTAAAATCTTTATATCAGGAGTTTTCAAATGAGGTGTTGCATGACTATATTCAATTATATTTTATCCTTGCTGTTACAGAGGTAGGCCAAATGAGGTCTTTCATTTTTTGTCAAAGCTTATGAAACAGCACATCATTTGAAAGCTATCCTTCTTCTGAACTTGTTCCTAGCGTTGTTTTCTACATTAAACCAAAAAGAGCCACACAAATCCTCCATGTTTCTAGTGTTTTTTTCTGAAAAAAATCTAAAAGGGCCGCACAAATCCTCTTTTGCCTCCCATCTCCCCTTTCCTCTCAAACCCTCAATGTCAAAACAAGAAAAATTAAAATTCGTAAAGAGATTCGTTATAGTAAGATAAACCTTAAATAGAGAAGTTTTCATTGCCCAGGAATGCCCTAGCTCCGTAAACCCCCCACCCTAAATATAAGTATATTCCAAAGAAAAACATGGCAAATTTAAATTTGGTTCAAAAACTATTGGATAAGACTTGGATATTTAAAATCTTTATATCAGGAGCTTTCAAATGAGGTGTCGCATGACTATATTCAATTATATTCTATCTTCTCCGTTACAGAGGTAGTCTAGAGGTACGCAGAATGAGGTCTTTCACTTTTTGTCAAAGCTTATCAAAGAGCAAATAACTTGAAAGCTATCCTTCTTCTGAACATGTTCCTAGCGTTGTTTTCTACATTAAACCTAAAAGGGCCACACAAATCCTCTTTTGCCTCCCATCTGCCCTTTCCTCTCAAACCGTCCATGTCAAAACAAGAAAAATTAAAGTTCGTAAAAGGATTTGTTATAGTAACATACATCTTAAATGGAGAAGTTTTTCTTGCCTAGGAATGTCCTAGCTGCATAAACCATCCTACCCCTGAATATAAGTACCTCCCAAAGAAAAACATGGCAAATTCAAATTTGGTTCAAAAACTATTGCATAAGACATAGATATTTAAAATCTTTATGTCAGGAACTTTCAAATGAGGTGTCGCATGACTATATTCAATTATATTTTATTTTTTTTCGTTATGGAGGTAGTCTAGAGGTAGACCAAATGAGTTTTTTTGCTTTTTGTCAAAGCTTATCAAACAGCACAACATTTGAACGCTACCCTTCTTCTGAACATGTTTCTAGTGTTGTTTTCTGAAACAAACCTAAAAGGGCCACACAAATCCTCTTTTGCCTCCCATCTCCCCTTTCCTCTCAAACCCTCCATGTCAAAACAAGAAAAATGGAAATTCGTAAAGAGATTCGTTATAGTAAGATATATTTTAAATAGAGAAGGTTTCATTTCCCAGCAATGCCCTAGCTCCATAAGCCCCCCACCCCGGAATATAATAACCTCCCAAAGAAAACATGGCAAATTCCAATTTGGTTCGAAAACTATTCGATAAGACTTGAATATTTAAAAACTATAAAGGTTGTCAGGGATTTTCAAATGAGGTGTCACACGACTTTGTTCAATTATATTTTATTTTCACTGTTATGGAGTTAGTCTAGAGGGAGACCAAATGAGGTCTTTTAAATTTTGTCAAAGCTTATCAAACAGCACATCATTTGAAATTTATTGTTCTTCAGGACATAATTCTAGTGTTGTTTTCTACATTAAACCTAAAAGGTCCACACAAATCCTCTTGCCTCCCATCTCCCCTTTCCTCCCAAACCCTCTAAGTCAAAACAAGAAAATGAAAACTTGTAATGAGATTTGCTATAGTTAGACATATCTTGAATAGAGAAGTTTTAATTTCCCATGAATGCCCTAGCTCCATAAATCCCCCTATCTCAGAATATAAATACCACCCAAAGAAAAACATGGCAAATTCAAATTTGGCTAAAAAATTATTGCATAAGACTTATATATTTAACATCTTTATGTCAAGAGGCTTTCAAATGAGGTGTCGCATGACTATATTCAATTATATTTTATTTTTTATCGTTATGGAGGTAGTCTAGAGGTAGACCAAATGAGGTTTTTTGCTTTTTGTCAAAGCTTATCAAACAGAACATCATTTGAAAGCTAGCCTTCTTCTGAATATGTTTCTAGTGTTGTTTTCTACATCAATCCTAAAAGGGCCAAATAAATTCTCTTTTGCCTCTCATCTCCCCTTTCCTCTCAAACCCTCCATGACAAAACAAGAAAAATGAAAATTCGTAAAAAGATTTTTTATAGTAACATATATCTTAAATGGAGAAATTTTCCTTGCCTAGGAATGTCCTACCTCCATAACCCCCCTACCCCTGAATATAAGTACCTCCCAAAGAAAAAACATGGCAAATTCAAATTTGGTTAAAAAACTATTGAATAAGACTTAGATATTTAAAATCATTATTTTAGTAGATTTCAAATGATGTTTTGCATGACTATATTCAATTATATTTTATTGTTACTGTTATTGAGGTAGTCTAGAGAAAGCCCAAATGAGGTTTTTCGGTTTTTGTCAAAGCTTATAAAACAGCACATCATTTGAAAGCTATCCTTCTTCTGAATACGTTTCTAGCTTTGTTTTCTACATTAAACCTAAAAGGGCCACATAAATCCTCTTTTGCCTTTCATCTCCCCTTTCCCCTCAAACCCTCCTTGTCAAAACATGAAAAATGAAAATTCGTTAAAAGATTCGTTATGGTCCGATATATCTTAAATGGAGAAGTTTTCCTTGCTCAGGAATGTCCTAGCTTTATAAACCCTCCTACCTCTGAATGTAATTACCTCCAAAAAAAAAAATGGCAAATTCAAATTTGGCTCAAAAACTATTGCATAAGACTTGGATATTTAAAATCTTTATGGCAGGAGCTTTCAAATGAGGTGTTGCATGACTATATTCAATTATATTTTATTTTTACTGTTATGAAGGTAGTCTAGGGGTAGGCCAAATGAGGTCTTTCATTTTTTGTCAAAGCTTATCAAACAGTACATCATTTGGAAGGTATCCTTCTTCTGGACATGTTTCTAGCGTTGTTTTCTACATTAAACCTAAAAGGACCACATAAATCCTCTTTTGCCTCCCATCTCCCCTTCCGTAACATATATCTTAAATGGAGATGTTTTCCTAGCCTAGGAATGTCCTAGCTCCATAACCCCCCTACCCCTGAATATAAGTACCTCCCAAAAAAAAACAAGGCAAATTAAAATTTGGCTAAAAAACTATTGCATAAGACTTAGATATTTATAATCTTTATTTCAGGAGCTTTCAAATGATGTTTTGCATGACTATATTCAATTATATTTTATTTTTACTGTTATGGAGGTAGTCTAGAGGTAGGCCAAATGAGGTTTTTTGCTTTTGTCAAAGCTTATCAAACAGCACATCATGTGAAAGTTATCGTTCTTCTGAACATGTTTCTAGTGTTTTTTACTGAATCAAACCTAAAATGCTCACACAAATCCTCTTTTGCCTCCCATCTTCCCTGTCCTCTCAAACCCTCCTTGTCATAACAATAAAAATTAAAATTCGTAAAAAGATTTGTTATAGTAAGATATATCTTAAATAGAGAAGTTTTCATTGCCCAGGAATGCCCTAGCTCCAAAAACCCCCCACCCCTGAATATAAGTACCGCCCAAAGAAAAACATGGCCAAATCAAATTTGGTGAAAAACTATTGGATAATACTGGAATATTTAAAACCTTTACGTCAGGAGCTTTCAAATGAGGTATCGCACGACTATATTCAATTATATTTTATTTTTACTGTTATGGAGGTAGTCTAGAGGTAGGCCAAATGAGGTCTTTATTTTTTGTCAAAGCTTATCAAACAGTACATCATTTGGAAGCTATCCTTCTTCTGGATATGTTTCTAGCGTTGTTTTCTACATTAAACCTAAAAGGACCACACAAATCCTCTTTTGCCTCCCATCTCCCCTTCCTCTCAAACCCTCCATGCCAAAAAAAGAAAAATGAAAGTTCGTAAAAAGATTTGTTTTAGTAACATGCATCTTAAATGGAGAAGTTTTCCTTGCCTACGAATGTCCTAGCTCCATAAACCACTCTACCCCTGAATATAAGTACCTCCCAAAGAAAAACATGGCAAATTCAAATTTGGTTCAAAAACTATTGCATAAGACTTATATATGTAATATCTTTATGTCAGGAGCTTTCAAATGAGGTGTCGCATGACTATATTCAATTATGTTTTATTTTTTATCGTTATGGAGGTAGTCTAGTGGTAGACCAAATGAGGTTTTTCTCTTTTTGTCAAAGCTTATCAAACAGCACATAATTTGAAAGCTATCCTTCTTCTAAACATGGTTCTAGTGTTATTTTCTGAATCAAACCTAAAAGGGCCACACAAATCTTCTTTTGCATCCCATCTCCCCTTTTCTTTCAAACCATCTATGTCAAAACAAGAAAAATGAAAATTCGTAAAGAGATTCGTTATAGTAAGATATATCTTAAATAGAGAAGTTTTCATTGACCAGGAATGCCCTAGCTCCATAAACCCTCTACCCCCTGAATATAAGTACCTCCCAAAGAAAAACATGGCAAATTCAAATTTGGTTCAAAAACTACTGGATAAGACTTGGATATTTAAAATCTTTTGGCCATGATCTGTCAAATGAGATGTTGCATGACTATATTCAATTACATTTCATTTTTCTGTTATGGAGGTAGTCTAGAGGTAGACCAAATGAGGTGTTTCATTTTTTGTCAAAGCTTATCAAACAGCACATCATTTGAAAGCTATCCTTCTTGTGAACATGTTCCTAGCGTTATTTTCTACATTAAACCTAAAAGGGCCACACAAATCCACTTTTGCCTCACGTCTCCCCTTTCCTCTCAAACCCTCTATGTCAAAACTAGGAAAATGACATTTCGTAAAAAGATTTGTTATAGTAACATATATCTTAAATGGAGAAGTTTTCCTTGCCTAGGAATGTCCTAGCTCCATAAACCGCCCTACCCCTGAATATCCCAAGTCGTCCCAAAGTGAATATCCCAAGTCATCCCAAAGTCGTCCATTAGCAATTTGTTTAACATAGTTCAAAGGTCCAATAAATATGGTTTTGATGATGGTATGACCCTCCATAGTCCCTGGGGAAGGGCTGTACGTGGTATCTGGCGTATCGGTATCGCAGTATCGGTATCGGGCATATTGGTATCACATATATCGTATCGGTCATATCGGTATCCAGTGTTTTATTTTCAGTCATTTTCTAGGCTCATTTTTCAAACCATGTCCCGGGAAGGAAATATATCAGAAGTTTTCAAATGAGGAGTCACGTGACTATTTAAAAAACTAAAAAATACCATTCTTGTATTAAGCCCAGCTTAGATTTAGCCCAAACAAGTTTTTTTTAGTGTCAAGTTGTCAAATAGCACATCATTAGAAAGCTCTCGTTCTAAATTTATTTATACAATTATTTTCTAAATCACACCTTAAAGGGCCACACAAAACCTATTTAGTCTCTCACATCCGCTTTCCTCTCAATCATTCCTTCACACCGAGATAAATGAAAATTCGTAAAGATTCTAAGTAAAGAATCTACCTAAGCTGAATATACCTGCTAGATATTTAACTTAGGGGATGCAGCTCAAGGCTAATTGCCTTTCAGTTAGCGTAAGATTTAAAGGATATTCAAGACGCAAGATTAAAAAAAATATTCCTCCCTTCCAATTAATCCGGAAGGGAGGACAAGGAAAGAAAAGAATGAAAATCTAAAATGTGGTAGTGATGTCATTTCAGCTTATTTGATTCATATATAAAAGTATGATTATTTTATGCAATGTAAAATTAAGCTGAAGTTATACTGTAAAGTATTTGGGATAAATTTGAGACGCCTTTTCCTGGTCTCTTGTTAGCAGAGTTTGTTATATATATTTCAACCAGAACTCGGTCCAGGGGGGGGGCTTTCGGGACTAAAGTTAGTCGTGAGAAAGGGTGTGTTCCCAGGCCGGTCGAACAGCCAATAGCTGGGACTTCCGATTCTAGAGAGTTGGGGCCAAGTGTATACTTTTAAAAGGCATTCCATCTTTCGCCTTCGTCTTAGTTGTTTGTTCTTCTGCTACCGTATTTTCTCTGTATGTGTATTCTCACGTCATTAAATAAAGACCATATACCGTCGTTTTTTGACTATATTTGAGAATTTACGTAAACCCTTAAATAATCCAAAATAAAATGTAAACAAAAAAGAATAAGACAGAAGTTTACAATACTGTGAGTTTTTATTATTGGGGGGGGGGGAATGGATGATTTTATATTTATGGATTTTTCGTATAATTAGAATTAAATAAATTGTGTTATTTTATATTTTAAAGTGGTTACCGGAAGCGGGGACTTCCTGCAGCGGGAGGATGTACTATGCGGGAGAGCATTTTTTAACATGGTATAGAAGTAGGACTTCAATAATGTGAAGACCATTCTTCGGCTGCTATCCTTATGTAAATTAAAGTGTAGTGTTCATTTAGTTTTTTGTAAATGCTTAAATATTTTTATTATTATTATTGGCGCCACTAAGAGGAGATGAGGTGGAATGAAATTAAAAATTAAAAAAAGGTATTCAAAAGAAAGATGTTCCATTGAATTATACATCCACAAGCTTATTGACAAGTGTTATAGTGTAGTGAAGCAAAATAGATAATTTTTTGTGCTAGTGAAACTTTTGAACCAAATTTGCCTCCTGTATTTGATTATTCAAATCGTTGAGTCCGGTTTTATTTCACATCCAATCCTTAATAATTTAATTTTCTATTTAGAATTAAATTTTATTTTATCTAATATTCAGTATCGCCTGATTTGGAAGAGTCCAAAGTTAAATGTGACTCAAACTTGATATCTAATCTCTTTGCTTTAGGAACAATAAAAGCTGGAAATTGGTGGTCACGAGATATATCCCGCCTGTCATAAATTAGCCTCTTGAATGTGCGAAATTTGAAGCTAACAAAATCTTTGTTAGAATGACAGAATGACAAAAGTGATACTCAAATAAAGAGCATTATATATCAAGTTTATAGGTTAAAAAGTTGGAATCACGACTTGCATCTGTTTCCAAGTATCGATTTAAGGTATAAAAACAAATTAAAGAAGGGAACATATGATTTTTATTCAAACACAAAAGTAAATACAAAAGCTTGACAGTTGACACATACGGTCCATGCCTGGTTGCATCTTTCAGAGTGGCAGATAATTCACAACGGTGACAAAAACACCTTAAACTAGCTCATCAGACAAGAAAAAAAAATAATACAAATTTCTCTCTTAAGGATGAGACTTCCCGAAAAAACGAGAAAATATCAAATTCAGAAAATCCAAAGAGATTTATCATATTTTCTTGTTTTTTATAAATCATAAAATAAACAGAAGAAGATTGTGAATGAAATGTAAAGTGCTTCATTAAATGAAACCCAAACAGAAATAAAGCTAAATCATAATTCAACCGTAAGATGTTACCAATAAATAAATTGTTATCAATAAATAAATAAAAACGAACAGGAATTACGCTAATCAATCCAGTCAAACTTAACAACGAACAAATATTACTAAAAAACAAGTTGGGCTAGCACCCTTGTGCTTTCTGACGACCAAAAATCTGTTTGCTCTGCATTCAAAATAATTTTCGTTTCAAACGGTTTTTATTTTGCCTACAAATTATTTACAAAAAAAAAAGCAAATCTCAAAACAACCAACATTACTGACATGAACTAATGAATATAATTCGAAAATTTAATATACTTGGATAATTTTGGAAAGCATCAGTAATGAAGAATAAATTACCTTATTTTAAAATGTATTTTTACTTAAAGAAAGGCCAAAAGACGGGTCAATGGATTGAAACTGCTCCCATCCCAAAACAAATCATTCATAACGTCCAGATCATAACAAGGTAAACCTTCAGGTGAAAAAAGTGATATTAAAGTTCAAGAAATAAAGAATAATAAGAGTACATTTCAGACATATCAAAGAAACTTCCAAGGCGTATATCATTCGTTTAAAGAGGACAAAATATTTCTCCTCTCGTATTCCTTGATTGTTTTACAAAAGGCTCTTTCCAAGAGCACTAAATCAATGCAGTTACATTTTCATCTTTTCTCGGAGCAAGAAGCAAGAACAAAAACTAATAGTGTAGCAACAGCAAAACTGCAATTATTTTTCTCGAAGACGAAAAAGCCCGATAGCATTGACTACATGCAAAGACTATTTTGGCTTCCTTTTTGCCTTGTCTTGTTTACAGAATTCCAGATTAGTTTAGCTGCTTCAGAGATAAAACAAAATTGACCCTTCATTTTGATGCCGCTGGGGGTATTATATGCAAGATAGGTAATACCAACAAAAGGGAATACCTAAATGCGTTAGTTTCTTCCAGTGATAAGAAAGGAATGTCTCCGTGTTCATATTTTGAAGCAGTCTCGGAACAACACGATACAGGCTCGATTTCAACTATTTTGCAAGACGTTAACTATGCTATTCGCCAAAAAACGCAAATAAGGATTCCATACATAGTAATTGATTTTTTAGGTACTAATATATGCGGTTCTTTGAATTTTTAACGATCATAGCTTGGACCAATATTTAGATTGGTCTTTCGATATGGTAACTTCTGGGAACACAGGAAAAGGAAAATAAAAACTTATTATCTGTGGAGCTCATATGATAAAATCTACACAAACGTTCTGTGCTGCAGCACATTAAGAATCTTTGATTTCAGAGTTTGTGTTATTCAGTAGTGTGAAGGTGATGCAGCAGCATTTGCTGCAGTCCTTAATTAGACGATGGAAATATTCAGAAACTCTGTTCACAGAGACATACATAACAGAGAGAGTGAGGAGTGCCGTCTCTGAATTAAAAAACGATAATAAATACAAACCGTTCGGTAGAAACTATAGTGAAAGAGGAGCCAAAAGGTGAATGTTCAGATCCTGAAAAATTTTTAAGCACCATGGAGTGACAGAATAAAAACCTCTTTTCCTGGTGTTTTGCTTCAAAAAAGTGGACAGACCACACAGAAAATTTTCAGTCAAATGAACCCAAACTATCAAACAAATATTGTAATTTGAAAATATTGCACAGATTGGAATAGCTGATTGACATTCCGTGCTCATTAACAACCGCCCTTCTTCCAGATGACAAAATAAATTAACTAATTCTTCCCTGGAAGTTTTTTTCAAAATAATGGAGAGATATATGAGGTAATTTTAGTACCAATGGATTCCATTGATTCTGTGTAACAATTTACCAAAATATCATAGGAACTACCACAATAAGAAAAGCTTTTAGTGAAGATCCATCTTTTCAACCAGATGATATTATTTAAACATAAGGGGAAGATACGAATTTAGATACTGATAATATCGAAATTGAGAGAAAACCCCATGGAAAATGGATATATCTGCCAACTAACGAGAACAGTTAAAATACCACTGAAAAACATGAATATTTTCCATCATCCGAAAATGTCAAAGAAGTTTGGAAAAAGAAAAGTAGCCTTACACTCGCTAATTTCTGTTTGAAGTACCAAAATGCTTTCCATGTTTCTCCTATGAGGTAGTATAGCTGACGGTGATTTCCAATATAATTCCAAACAAAAGCCACACATCTGATTCTTGAAATTTAACAAACCTTATGTTGATTATGAAGACGATTTAAAGAAAAGTGGTTCGATACTAAACCAAACTATGAGAATCTAAATAGGGAAGATTAAACTTTCTGATGGGAAGGGCACAATCTCTAGCATTGATCTGTCAACATTGACAGGGAATAAGTGGCTGAATGATAAAATAATGGAATTATCCATAATTTTATCTATAGAAAAATCTACTTGGAAAACGAAATCTGGAAGTTTAATCAGTCCATTTTACATAAAAAAAAAGATCGCTACGGGAGACCTGTCAATGACAGAAAGGAAAACTCTGTGTGTTTCTGATAAACAGACAAAGTCACTGAATGATAATAATAATAGTCGTTCAAAATAAAGAATGTGAGTTTTTTGATCCACGGCAGTCTAAAGATATATCTTAGACCTATAAATTCAAAGCAAATTCGTATAAAACTATTGTCAATATTTTTAAGAACAATGATATAGTTATAGACAATTTATCAAATCTCTAAAGTAGTAGAAGAAAGCGCTCAGAAGCAGTTACATTTATTGTAGACAAGGGGGACAACTTCCTTAATAATGTATGTAGGATTTGCTTCTTCGCTGACATTTAGAAAGATACCAAGTGGAATTTGCAACCAAGTAAAATTTATAGTTTCTTTCAGGAAGTTATGATCACGTCATCGGACAGTAAAAAAACGTAAAAAAAAAACGAGGATATTTCCAGTCAGTAAAAAAATGAAAATACGAGAAAATTATTTCTTATTTTGTGTTAGTAGTTGTTTCTTCTGGATTTTTAAAAATTATTCAAGTGTTTTTAGGTTTTTTTTTTTTTCTAATTTTGCACCAAGGATGGTTAAGCCAAAGTATTTGCATGTATTATTTACAAAGTGTCTACAGTATTTACATTTTATTTTCATTTTCACTATTTGGAAATGTCTTCTTTTTTTTCCTTTATGAGTGTTTTTTTTTTCTCATCTTGCAAGGCTTGGCAAGTGTGGTCTCAGAAATTATTTATGATCCCGTCTTTTGCTCTTCACTCAAAACCACTGTTTATATAATCATCAAGTATGATCTTTCCCTATCTCACCCATTATAAAAACCCGGACCAAGGTGCGAGTGCTCCAGAGAACGTTTTTGCAGATAGAAACATAAGCGGAATCAGATCTTTTCACGGGTAGACAAGTCAGACTGTGATCTAATCGGAAACAAGTGGAAATCCGCTATTACGAATAATGCACTTTGTTGGAAACAATCGGAAACAGACTAACCCGCTAATGCAGAAAGAAGTGGGAGGAGCTTTTTGTTCGTACCGAGAATGAAGACCAGAAATGACCTGCGATAAACTTACTGGATAATTATATAAACTGTGCTCAAAACATTCTAATTCAAGCAGTACTTTCCTTATATATTTATTTATCATAACATCCACAAAGAAAGAAAATCACCATGCTAGCTAAGATTCCTGAAAGGAACTGATGAATGTAGTTGAAAATTTGCTATAAACTGACTTTGATCACTGAGTCTCAGTAATTTTTTTTTATAATGACACAATACAAAAAATATATATATTCGAATCTTTTCTATTTCAATGAAATGGAATGACTGGCTCAGGACTTGAATCCCCTCTGGCCACACAAAGGATTTACTTAAATTTAGAAAATGGTTTCATAAATTAAGAAAATATATATTTCATCTTAAAAACTAAAAAATATTTTTCCCGCTTGAAAGTGTGTTTTTTAAGTGAAGATAAGAACACCTTACTCCAAGTGTATTCAAGAAAGCTCTTTTGTCACCCCTCCCGAATAAGATCTTGTCTTCTTGTCAATATTTTTGTAAATAATTCAGAAATATAAATTTAAATAATTTATAAATCTAAATAATAAATATGTATGGGACTTCCGTTTTTATGGCAATTGCTAGCACGT
>NC_142794.1:12861999-12886310 GCF_049724085.1 Artemia sp. Qi Xiang Cuo | reverse complement strand
GAGTATAGTCCTTCTTTTGAATTCTGGGCCTTTACGTTCCTTCCGGTTTTTCTGGTAGGTAAACAGGTCATTACACTCTTTGCCAAGAGGAACGGGTATAACTTGATTGGTGGTTGATTAGTGGTTTTTTTTTTTTTAAACTTGGCTAATAGGTTTTTAAACCTATTACTACGAACGCTACATGCATTCTATTTTTGGAACTAGGAGCGAGATTTTGTGATGCATTAAGACTGGTTTCGTTTAATGGGTTCATTAATAGAAGGACTAATGTTTTTGAAAAGGGTAATTACTTCTTTAGTTTACGAGATTTGCGAATTTTTTGCGAAAAGATATTTGCGTAAAGGTATATTTTACGGGGATTGAGAGACTCAGTTGCCTAATTCCGTGTGATTTTTCTTTACTTGATGGTCATTAAAAACGAAATTTTTGTGTTAAATAAGTAGTTTTTGTATATTTTAAAAGATCATTACGAGGGTTGAGAGACTCAGTTGCCTAAGTCCGTGTGAATTTTATTTACTTGATGGTCATTAAAAACGTAATTTTTGTTTTAAATAATTTGTTTTTGTATCTTTTTAAAAGAGCTTTAAGGGGATTGATAGACTCAGTTGCCTAATTTCGTGTGATTTTTCTTTACGTGAGGGTCATAAAAAAATAAATTTTAGTTTTAAATAATGTGTTTTGTATATTTTAAAATAGCATCACGGGGATTTAGAGACTCATGAGCATATGCACTTGTGATTTTTATTTACTTGATGTTCAGTAAAATAGAAATTTGATTTTTTAATAATTTTTTTTTGTATATTTTTATATATATTGCAAGGGTTTGATATTCTAATGTGCATTAGACCTTTTTTTTTGACTTTACGTTTGTGAATATTTTTTCTTTTTTAATTTTATATTTTTTTATTTATTTTTACTCTTTATTTAGCTTTACGGGGTTTGAGAGTCTCACTTGCCTAATTCCGTGTGATTTTTCTTTACTTGGTGGTCGTTAAAAACGAAATTTTGTGTTAAATAATTAGTTTTTTTGTCTTTTAAAAGAGCTTTACCGGGTTTGAGTGACTCATTTGCCTAATTCTCAGTGATTTTTCTTTACTTGACGATCATTAAAAAAGAAATTCTTTTGTTAAATAAGTAGTTTTTGTATCTTTTAAAAGAGCTTTAAGGGGACTGAGATACTCAGTTGCCTAATTCCGTGTGATTATTACTTACTTGTTGGTCATAAAAAAAGAAATTTTTGTGGTAAATAAGTAGTTTTTGTATCTTTTAAAAGAGCTTTACGGGGATTGAGAGACTCAACTGCCTAATTCCGTGTGATTTTTCTTTACTTGGTGGTCATTAAAAACGAAATTTTTGTGTTAAATAAGTAGTTTTTGTATCTTTTAAAAGAGCTTTACGGGGATTGAGAGACTCAGGAAAATTTGGTCTGAGAGAGGCAGTTGTCCCCTCTGTTCCATAGGAAATTACGCTCCTCAACCCAGCCCCTTGCCACTTACTAGCAGGGTCGAATCCAGGGAGAGGGTTAAAAGTTCTAGTGCCCTGTTTAAGCGACCAAAAAACTGAAGGGGCAACTAAGCTCCATTCAATGCTCAATTTCCCCAAAGTTATAGGGGTCGTGTGTGTCTCTTTGAGCTATGTGTATCTCTTTGGGAGCGTTTGAATCTTTTGGTTACTAAAGTATTATATTTTCATCATGTTTTAGGATATTCTATTAGGATTAACTTAACTTCATTCCTTGAGTGTTGTCGGGGGGTAACACGTAAGTACCAAATTTTGAGTTCACAGCAAGGGATTTTCCACAAGGAGAATTGTCCATGGGGAGGGACTTTTCCAAGAGATGAATTGCTACAAGTTTCGTCCACGAGCCTGAACGGTGGAAATTCAATAGCTCAGAATTAGGGTCTTAGTCCACCAGCCTGAATGGTTGAAATTCACTAGCTCAGAATTGGGGTCTTAGTCCACCAGCCTGAATGGTTGAAATTCACTAGCTCAGAACTGGGGTCTTAGTCAGTGTTCAGATTGGAGCGTTGGGATTCGACTATCAGGGCCTTTATTTGTCAAGACCTGAATGCTAAGCGATGGACATGAACTCGATTGGGAACCCATTGTGAAAATGGAAAAAACAAAAAAAACAAAAATATATTGTTGGCATATGTGTAGAGCATGGCATGGTTACCGCTAGGGCAACGGTCTAACTGTTAACGGTTTTAGGTATCTATGAATAGGTTCTAAAGCGAGAGTGGAAGTTGGAAAAAATTTTTTGGAAGTGCCCGTCTCATCTGCCCAGAGTCTCAGGCAAGTGGCCCTAAATTTGAAAAAGTGAAAATTGGCTCAGATTTTCTAAACTGAGCTGCGACAACGAATAGATACAATTGGAAAAGTGATTAGAGACGCTGGACATCCGTGAACAAGTGCCAAATTGAGAGAGGAATTTGGGACAGTATTTGGGGGCACCCACCCGCCCAGAGTCTCCGACAGTTGAATCAAAAATTTAAAAAACACACAGAGACGACAGAAAAAAAGAGACGAATAAAACACAGAGATTACAAAAACACATAAACTACACATAGAGACGACAAATTCACAGAGACAATACACACACACAGAGTCAACACACACACACACACACACACACACAGACGAGACACACACACACAGAAAAGACAAACACACATAGAGACGACACACATAGAGAGAGACGACACGCAGTTTGGAGATTTTCAGACCTAGGTTTTTTAGATTTTCGTGTGTGTTTGACTCCTGGGATTTATTATTTGAGAAGTTAACTTTAGTATTTCGTATTTGACTTTCAGTTACCGAGAGTTCAATAACTCCCCTCGCAATGACTTTAAAGGGTTTTATGACTCCTCCCCACAATGAATTCAGATGGTTTTAAGACTCATCTCACTAGTCATAACTCCATTCAACCTTGAGCGAAGGTATAAAAGTTTGATGAAAGTATTTCTCTGCTTAACAACTACATTAATAGCCTCCAAGATGATAGGACTGTATGACACTGAATTTATCAGTTTGAAAAAATCATCTTGCGGTGTTATATTCGAATGTGCTTTTTTATTACTGTCTATGGATCTCGTAGAAATTGACTGGTATCATTGGCTAGTGAACTATAATCTGTTTGAGTATGATAAAAGCTTGTGGGGTACTACATTACGTTATATAAACAGACTGGGATTCTATGATAGAGTGATTACACCACTTAATAATACTGGTCAGGAACTGAGAAATGTCCAGGAGGAAGTCGGTGAAATTTGCAGCTTTTTCGGAGTTGAAGCGCTCTACGTAAAGGGCAATATACCTACAGATAAAGTTTTAATTCAAAAGTGTGACCCTAGGATTCCACTTTTCAATCTAGAAGAGTTTAAGTGTCCTAAATTTGAATGGGGCTATCACCGTCCTGAAGACGAGGTTAGGTTCTTCTCACAGTGGATACCTAAGAACAGACCTGATCGTGATAAATCCATAAGACATGTTAAAAACTATTCTATATCATGGGACCATCGTTTGTGGATGTTTAAGAGTGAACTCTAAGTGCTATTTTTATGTAAACATTTGTTGTTGTTGTTTTTTTTTTTCTCAAAAAAAAATCTGTTAATACATTTAAGCAATAAATATATTTAATCTTAACCCGTTCATGTTCTTTAGAATAGTTATATTTTAATCAAGTAACAAAATCTTTACTGAAGTCATCTCTTGGATACACAATACAGAAATTTTCATTAAAGAAATAATGAAAAAATTGTAAGTAAGTAGCAAGTTCTTTCTTGAATTCACCTGCTGGATTAATTATTTATTTTAGTAAAGTAATAATTTATTTTAGTAAATTAATAATTTATTTTAGTAAAGTAATAATTTATTTTAGTAAAGTAATTATTTATTTTAGTAAAGTAATTATTTATGACGTTATGTCTGCTTTACAAAAATATGTGGATGAAGCGTTTTATTATAATACTTCAACAGAATTAAAAATGAATATTAATAAATTAATGAAATTAATAAATAGGAGTTCAGTAATGATAAACTCGCACGGTTTAGTACAGATGTTTTTTTAGTGCAGTGAGTTGTTAATAGTAGTAGTAATTTCATTTTTTTTTTGCAAGCCAATAATAATATACGTTAAATGAATTCTGATATTTTATTGATAAAAAATATCAATGAATAATTCAGATTTTTTTGTAGTGAAGTTAGATGTTAATATTATTAGTATTTTCTTTTTTTTTTACATCAATTCTTAATATAACTTTATTTCATTAATATTTTTTATTTATAAAAAATAGACGTGACTACATCAGATGGTTTTGTGTTGCAGTGAGTTGTTAATAGTAGTATAACTTTCGTGTGTTTTTTGCAATCCATTCATAATATAACTTAAATTCATTCAGATATTTTCATGATAAAACATATGCGTTACTACATCATATGGTTTTGTAGTGCAGTTATTTGTTACTAGTAGTTGTATTTTTTTTTTTGAAATCCATTCATACTATACCTTAAACGCATTAATATATTTTCTTGATAATACATAGCCGTTACTACATCAGATGTTTTTGTTGTGCAGTTAGTTGTTACTAGTAGTAGTATTTTCGTTTTTTTTGCAATCCAATCATACTATACCTTAAGTTCAATAAGATATTTTATTTATTAAAAATATCCGTGAATACATCAGATGGTTTTTTAGTGCAGTGATTTGTTAATATTATTATTATTTTCATGTTTTTTTTTCGCAAGCCATTCATACTATACCTTAAATGCTTTCAGATATTTTCTTGATTCATTCTTATACCTAGATTTTCTCTATGTTAAACTTTCTATCCAATATATGATGTATGTAAATCCTTTTCTTTCATCTCCGATGTTTTAATAGACATTCTAAACGTTCGATATGCTATCTTACTCTAAAAAATAATGAACACATAATAATGTAAGGTATAATATATTTTTAATGAGATTATGTAATGTAGAATGTAAAAACTTTAGAAATTTTGATTCCGTTTAACGAAAGGCATCACAATTTACTCTCTTGATAGCATATCTATTGTATACTCTTAGTTAGTTTTCAACATAATATTAATTAGTAAGGTTTTAGTCATACACTCTTTGAATAGGTGTGTCATCGACAGGGTCAATATGCTTTTCGTCTTTTTTATTATTTGATTCTTTGACTGTTTGATCAATGGCAGTAACGTTTGCTGGTACTTTGATTTTCATCGATTCATCTTTATATTCGTTCATTTAGTGATAGCGTAACTTTCAATGCCAATGTAGCTATGTCGACTCTATCTCTTGATTTGGAATAGCGTTTAGACAAGTTTTTCGTACTGCTCACTTTTTGCAATGTGTAGGAACCAGTGGGGATCCCCGCTCATTTTATGAAAGGTGCCAAGGAAAGGCATGCAAATAGCATGTAGTTTCAAAACGTGTTTATTACTTGCTTACAAATATTTTCATAATTTCTTGAATGAATTGTACTCTATGCTTGTCCCTGAGACACGATGTGGCTTTCCCACTATTGCTCTATGGTCGGTTATCGACACTAGCGAGTTTATTTCATGTATTGAATCAGAGTTGCTTACACAGTCGGATTGTAGATAAATAGCTACGATTTCTAAAAAAAGTGATTATGAACGATTTAAGAAAGTGCGTTCCAAGGATAATAATATTTGAGAACTGACTTCCGACAAGGAGACTTCTTTAAACTCTGAAATAGGTACACTTGGTCGTCCACTCGGATACGTATGCGTGCGTTGTCATGACAGTAAGGAATTGAATTTCTTTGGAGGATCAAAAAAAATTCAACTCTTATGATGGTAGATATGCGAGATTGAGATCTCCTGAGATGATTACACTCAAAGATAATGCCAACAGAAAAATAATAGTTGCTAAAGAGGGACATCTTCTTCCTAGTGCTTGTGGTAATATGTTACCCAGTGTTAAACCATATCGTCAGCTTTCGGGTATTAGCATTCAAACAAAAGCAAAGACGAAAAGAAAGGCCTACTCTTCTACTAATATCATAAACCATATCCTGTCTACGTGCCGGAACTGTTACCTGTGTAAAAATAGTGTGATAATAGACAGTGAAATTTCTAGAAAAATAAAAAGGGCATTGGCAAAAAATATCACTAATAAATATAAAGATGAATCGATTAACATCGAATGACCAGCAAACGTTACTGCCACTTATCAAACAATAAATGAATCAAATAACACAAATGAATACAAGCATACATAACCTTTTCTATGACACACAGATACACATTTTGACGGATTCAAAATGGACTAATGATTATTATAAATAACATGAACTAAGAGAAGACAATAGCTATACTATCAAGAGAGTTCATGGTGAAGCATTTTATGGAACAGATTCAAAATGTCCAAAGTTGTTCAATTCTACATGACATTATTTCATTAAAAATATATTATACCTTACATTGTTATGTGTTCATTATTTTTAGAGTAAGCTAGCATATCGAACGTTTAGAATGTCTATTAAAAACATCGGAGATGTAAGAAAAGGATTTACATACATCATATATTGGATAGATGGGTTAACATAGAGAAAATCTAGGTATAAGAATGAATCAAGAAAATATCTGAATGCATTTAAGGTATAGTATGAATGGCTTGCTAAAAAAAAAATTAAAATAATACTAATAGTAACAACTCAATTCACAAAAAAACCATCTGATTTAGTCACGTATCTTTTTAATCAATAAAATATATTAATTAACTTATGTTATATTATTAATGGCTCGCAAAAAAAAACGAAAATACTACTACTAGTAACAACTAACTGCACTACAAAACCATCTTATTTGTTCACGGCTATTTTTTATCAATAAAATATATGAATTAATTTAAGTTATATTATGAATGACTTGCAAAAAAAAAAAATACTACTAATATTAAAAACACACTTCAATAAAAAAACTTAATTGTTTTTTACGCATTTTTTTTATAAATAATATAAATTATTTAAATTAATTTATATTATTATTTGCATGCAAAAAAAAAAAAATAAATTTATAATAAAAGTCAAAACTAACTGCAAAACAAAACAATCTGATTTATTCACGGCAATGTTTTATCAAGAAAATATATGAATGAATTTAAGGTATAGTACTAATAGCTTGAAAAAAAAACTAAATAAATAAGAATAGTAAAAGATAACAGAAAAAAAAAACAATATGATTTTTTAAATTATATTTTTTATAAATAAAATATCATAATGAATTTAATTTTTTGTTTTAATGGCTTGCAAAAAAAAAAATGAAAATACTACTACTAGTAACAACTCACTGCACTACAAAACCATCTGTACTAAACCGTGCGAGTTTATCATTACTGAACTCCTATTTATTAATTTCATTAATTTATTAATATTCATTTTTAATTCTGTTGAAGTATTATAATAAAACGCTTCATCCCATATTTTTGTAAAGCAGACATAACGTCATAAATAATTACTTTACTAAAATAAATAATTACTTTACTAAAATAAATTATTACTTTACTAAAATAAATTATTAATTCACTAAAATAAATTATTACTTTACTAAAATAAATAATTAATCCAGCAGGTGAATTCAAGAAAGAATTTGCTACTTACTTGCAATTTTTTCATTATTTATTTAATTAAAATTTCTGTATTGCGTATCCACGAGTTGACTTCAAGAACGAGTTTGTTAATTGCTTACAACAGAAATATTCTAAAGTACAAGACCTGGTTAAGCTTAAAGATATTTATTGATTAAATGTATTAACAGATTTTTTTTTAAGAAAAAAAAACAACAACAACAAATTTTTACATAAAAACAGTACTTAGAGTTCACTCTTAAACATCCACACACGATGGTCCCATGATATAGGATAGTTTTTAGCATGTCTTATGGATTTATCCCGATCAGGTATGTTCTTAGGTATCCACTGTGGGAAGAACCTAACCTCGTCTTCAGGACGGTGATAGCCCCCTTCAAATTTAGGACACTTAAACTCTTCTAGATTGAAAAGTGGAATCCTAGGGTCACACTTTTGAATTAAAACTTTATCTGTAGGTATATTGCCCTTTACGTAGAGCGCTTCAACTCCGAAAAAGCTGCAAATTTCACCGACTTCCTCCTGGACATTTCTCAGTTCCTGACCAGTATTATTAAGTGGTGTAATCACTCTATCATAGAATCCCAGTCTGTTTATATAACGTAATGTAGTACTCCACAAGCTTTTATCATAATCAAACAGATTATAGTTCACTAGCCAATGATAACAGTCAATTTCTTCGAGATCAATAGACAATAATAAAAAAGCACATTCGAATAGAACACCGCAAGATGATTTTTTCAAACTGATAAATTCGGTGTCAAACAGTCCTATCATCTTGGAGGCTATTAATGTAGTTGTTAAGCAGAGAAATACTTTCATCAAACTTTTATACCTTCGCTCAAGGTTGAATGGAGTTATGACTAGTGAGATGAGTCTTAAAACCATCTGAATTCATTGTGGGGAGGAGTCATAAAACCCTTGGAAGTCATTGCGAGGGGAGTTATTGAACTCTCGGTAACTGAAAGTCAAATACGAAATACTAAAGTTAACTTCTCAAATACTAAATCCCAGGAGTCAAACACACACGAAAATCTAAAAAAACCTAGGTCTGAAAATCTCCAAAATGCGTGTCGTCTCTCTCTATATGTGTCGTCTCTCTGTGTGTTTGTCTTTTCTGTGTGTGTGTGTCTCGTCTGTGTGTGTGTGTGTGTGTGTGTTGACTCTGTGTGTGTGTATATCGTCTCTGTGAATGTGTCGTCTTTATGTGTCGTTTCTGTGTGTTTGTTATCTCTGTGTTTGATTCGTCTCTTTGTGTCTGTCGTCTCTGTGTGTTTTTTAAATTTTTGAGTCACCTGTCGGAGACTCTGGGCGGGTGGGCGCCCCCAAATACTGTCCCAAATTCCTCTCTCAATTTAGCACTTGTTCACGGATGTCCAGCGTCTCTAATCACTTTCCCAATAGTATCTATTCATTGTCGCAGCTCAGTTTAGAAAATCTGAGCCAATTTTCACTTTTTCAAATTTAGGGTCACTTGCCTGAGACTCTGGGCAGGTGAGGCGGGCACTTCCAAAAAATTTGTCCCAACTTCCACTCTCACTTTAGAACTTATTCACGGATACCTACAACCGTTAACAGTTAGACCGTTGCCCTAGCGGTAACCATCCCATGCTCTACACATATACCAACAATATATTTTTGTTTTTTTTTGTTTTTTCCATTTTCACAATGGGTTCCCGATCGAGTTCATGTCCATCGCTTTGCATTCAGGTCTTGACAAATAAAAGCCCTGATAGTCGGACCCCAACGCTCCAATCTGAACACTGACTAAGACCCCAATCCTGAGCTATAGAATGTCCACCATTCAGGTTGGTGGACTTAGACCCCAATGCTGAGCTAGTGAAGTTCCACTGTTCAGGCTGGTGGACTAAGACCCCAATTCTGAGCTAGTGAATTTCAATCGTTCAGGAGAGTGTACTACCCTTGTAGCACTTAACCTCCTGGAAAATTCCCTCCACATGGACAAGTCCACTTGTGTAAAATCCTCTAAATTGACCTCAAAATTTTGTAGTTACATGTTACCCCCGACGACACTCAGGTAAGGAAGTTAAGTTAAACCTAATCGAATATCCTAAAAAACGATGAAAATATAATACTTTAGTAACCAAAAGATTCAAACGCTCCCAAAGAGACACACATAGCCCAAAGAGACACAAATGACCCCTAGGACTGTGGGAAAATTGAGCATTGAATGGAGCTTAGGTTTCACTTCAGTTTTTTGATCTCCTAAACAGGTCACTATAACATTGCACCAGCGTCCAATCGAAAGGTAGAACTTCTTAAAGTAGCTTTAAAACAGTTAACTGTTAGAATTTTGCCCTAGCTTTCCCAAAGACCTGCTCTTCACACATATCAACACTATATTTTTGTTTTTTTTTGTTTTTTCCATTTTCACAATGGGTTACCGATCGAGTTCATGTCCATCGCTTTGAATTCAGGTCTTGACAAATAAAAGCCCTGAAAGTCGAATCCTACCACTCCACTATGAAAATTTACGCGGAACTTCCGCTAGAGAGAGAGCCGTTCCCACATTAATACCGTGTGACTAAGACAAAACGTCCTAGAGATATACTATCAAATGGTCAGGATTGGTTGGTAAGTCCACACTAAGTTTCTCGATACAATCAATAGGGCAGTCGCGTGGCCTAACCTGGTAGCACTTCACCTCCTGGAAAATTTCCTCCCCATGGAAAATTCTCCTTGTGGAAAATCCCCTGCAGTGAACTCAAAATTTGGTACTTACGTGTTACCCTCGACAACACTCAAGGAATGAAGTTAAGTTAATCCTAATCGAATATCCTAAAAGATGATAAAAATATAATACTTTAGTAACCAAAAGATTCAAACGCTCCCAAAGAGATACACATAGCCCAATGAGACACACACGACCCCTATAACTTTGGGGACATTGAGCATTGAATGGAGCTTAGTTGCCCCTTCAGTTTTTTGCTCGCTTAAACAGGGCACTAGAACTTTTAACCCTCTCCCTGGATTCACCCCTGTCAGTAAGTGGCAAGGGGCTGGGTTGAGGAGCGCAATTTCCTATGGGACAGAGGGGACAACTGCCTCTCTCAGACCAAATTTTCACCCCAGACCTCATTTTGCCCCCTCCCCCCACCCCAACTGAAATTTAGTTTCTTCTAAAATGTTTTCAAAACTAAGAAAAGAAACTAGAGTATTTCACGTAAAAAAAAATCTATCAAACGTTACTGTCATTGATCAAACAGTCAATCAATCAAATAATACCAAAGATGAAAAGCATATTGACCCTGTCCAATAATTGTTATCTTAAAAATTTTGGGGTGACATAATACACATATCAAATGAGATTAAAATTTTGATTACTAAATATCAGTATATGTATATTAAACTGAAAATGCACATTAAATTCTGTTCTGGTCTTGGGAAGGCATATGGGTTGGCGCACGCACCCTCCCCCTGGATTCGCCCCTGCCAGTCAGTGGCAAGGGGCTGGGTTGAGGAGCTTAATTTCCTATGGGACAGAGGGGACAACTGCCTCTCGCATACAAAATTTTCCCCCCCTAGCGCCTTACGCCCCCCCCCTTTAAACAATTCATTGTTTTTATAAAAAAATTATCAAAAAAATAAGTAAATTAAAATTATTAAAAAAATTAAAAAAAAAAAATCTATGACTCCTTAATTTAAGTTTTAAACAATTAATATTAAAAAAAAACCTATCAATTGACAGCTATAACAACTAAATTCTTTTTTTTTTAAAACTTGTTAAATAAGTAATAACATATAAGGAAAAATACCTAAATAGCTTGATTCATCTCGAACTAGAAAGCCAAACCAGATTATACCCACTTAACCAGATCAAAAATGGCAGTCACACTAGCTTGATTAGTAATTGGACTTTCAGTCCTACATTCACGGGTTTCTGCAAAGTGCTATGGACTTCATTGAAAAAATACCAGTTTAAAAAAAATAAATAAATAAACATGTATTATACACGTTCCTCTTGGCAAAGAGTGTGATGACAAGTAGATAGGACTACTAGAAAAAACCTGTTTGGTACGGGGGCGTTGTAGAATAACATGGTATTTGCTATAGCTTCCATAGAAGTATAAGTTAAGATACTACTCATAGCTACGTAGAATTCAGCATAACTACGAAAATTTAATTTTCATTAGGAAAAACATAAGATGTCACGCATGACTTACATTCAGATCATCAATTTCAAAACTCCACTCAAGACCTTGATCGCCAACCTTAAAAACCTTGATAACACCACTAAGGTTACCAACTGCTGCATACATTCCATCATGACTGAAAGCAACTTCTGTTACAGAGTCCTAAAAATAATATTTAAAGAAGTTTAGATTTTACTACAGAGAGCAATCTTACACAAGGGAGGATTTTAATTAATTAATTAAAAATCGATATAATTACTTGATGGTTTTATTACCCCAGGTTGATGGAATCAACAAAATGCTAATTTTTTCTCGTGGTTAATTGCTTGGTTGTCTAACTCCTCTCTTATGAGTATGTCTGTAAATATTATTAGCTTAGCCAGTTAGATCTTTATGATTTTACAAGATTATATATATTAGTCTCATTTTCTGCTTGGCGAACTACCGGTGTTTGATCTTAAGATACAAAAAAAAACTGTCTAAATAAGTTGATTTGTCCCCATTTGAACGTTTATTTGTTCGTCTTAGAACGGCAGTGTGGTCTAAGAAAACAACACCTAATTTAAAGATGTTATGTAAAAAATACAAAAGAAAATGAAAAGGATAGAAGGAAGCTACTCGTATATAATCACTTTACAGTCTTCAATTAGAAGCTGTAATTCAATAGCATGGTAATAGCCGTGCCTACATACAGAAATTAAGAGCCTCCCTCAAAATGGTTCTAAAGAAAATATTATTGACAAATTCCGAATTGAAATTTACAAGCGCACACTTTGAAGCAAGACCCACATAACAACCCTCATCCCTTCGTCCCATCATTCCATGCAGAAAATACTTGTCTCACTCCCCCCCCCCTAAAGGCTGGAGCTTTAATATGGTATTAATAAAGGTTTCCAGGCGTGAAGCCGAACTATTTAGTATACTTTCATTTAGTATGCTGTTCAAATTTAAAATTCTAACTCTTGATTCTATTTCTATAATTCTATTTCCTTTTTGTTTAGATTTCAATTTCAATATGAATTTTGCCACCAAATTTTGAGTGTATTTGGTGACGCAACGGTCCTAGATGACACTTTACTTTTTAATTGTGGCTTTTGTTGTTAATTAAAGTAAAAGAAAACATTTTACTGTTATGATATTCTACACAGGACATATTCAACGGAATTTTCAAACAAAAACTGAACTGTTCCGAAAAAGATGCGTTATCGCTAAAATGGCACTTTGAAATGAAAGCTACAGAAATGAAATAAAATAAAACGAACGGGAAAAGGTAGCTACTAATTAAGCTACAGTTGGTAAGATTAAAGGATAACAGTACGGATTCTACGAGCTGTATTTACAGTTAGTTTTATCAAATAAGAGACTAAAATAAGCAAAGATCACAAATGCAGCGGTAGCTGCAACCTAGTAAACAGCGAACACAGCTCATAGTAATAACAACACAGTTCCGCTATAAAATTTTAAAGCCTTGCAATGCAAGGGAAAAACTAACTATTCAATTGCAAGAAAACCCAACCAGAAAAGGAATTGGCATAATCAAGAAAACCAAAAAGAGAATACTAATTAGATCGTCAAACACAACAGAGAATGAATATGAGTCAGTATTAAGAGAATATATTTCAGTGAGTCCAATTTTTCTGAGACTATTTTGAAAATTCAAAAATGTTTAAGGAAAGCTATTAATAATAGGGAGAGCTATAAAATATGTATTTTATACAAGCGAGACTGTCACAAAGAAATAAGAGCAAGGATAAGGTTCCTTTCCATTCAGTAGTCATTTTTTTCGCATTGAGTTAACATCGAAAGTGGATTATATTTATGACAGAAACTAAGGATTAAGAGTTGTCTTAGTTTAAACTACACCTCAACGCTCGACAAAGCGGGTGATTTGCTAATTGCATCTGTATGACCTGCTTATGGATATTTGCCAACTGCAATACAAATTAATGTAATCGGAGGTGATTGCTGTTTCATCTCAGGCCCTGGCTAGCTATTGTTTATTTTGGTTTGAATCAGAGATCTGTTCTTGGCTCGGTCTTATTTCTGATTTATACGAATGATCTGATTTCGGCAGTCAAAAACACCAGGCTTCTAGCATGCTTCAAGCTGTGTCATCCTGATGTTCGTTCGTGTTCCAATACTACTTCTAATGAAGATTTTCTCGTTACTTTTGCTGATGATGCCACTCTTGGGACTCTTGGGAAGACGGAATGTGATATCAAGTCTAACCTTGGGGCAATATTCTAGAGAGTTCTTTCATGGTTTGATGCGAATTACTTGGCCTTGAATAATGGCAAGTTACATTTTCTTACTTTTTTTTCTCGAACTGGTATAGCTTTCCCTCAGCTTACACACCTTCAGGTTTCACAAGGCTTCTTGTGTAGACCAGAGAATAGGGTTGTCCGGTTTCTTGGTATCCTGCTTGATGGAGAACCTTTCATTTAGGAACCATATAGTCATGATTAGGGTTAAGATCTCACGGAGTTTGGGTATCATTCGAAAAATCGGACACACATTTCCTGGATCTGTTCTGAAGCTTTTTTTCTGCCTTGTCCAGTCATAGGTTCGTATTGCCCCATTGTATGGACTTCTACTTTTCCTTCTACGCTGCGGTCACTTTCTGTCATGCATAATAAAGCACGGCGTCTGTTATGAACACCAACCGTTCCCCACCAAAACCGCTCTTAAATCTACAGTCTGGTCAGTCAAATACTGAAAGATTTGCCAATTGCTAGATGTCAGTTTTAGGCTATTCTTGATTGCCTAACATTACTACCACTAATAGCTAATTGGAGCGACCTTAATATTCTAAATATACATAAAACCTGCCCACTATGCAGTATTTTGCAGGATGGATTGCCACATTTTCTTTTTAGGAGCAATGAATTGGTGAATTTAAGGCCAGATTTATTTAATAATGGCTATGATGAGCTGCTGCTGAGGAACCCTATATTGACCTCTCCTAAATATACTGTATAGTGGTAAGCTTACCTTATTTTTATCTTAAAAGGTTATTATGCGCTATTTTTTATCTGTAGTTACTTACTTTAAATCCATCTAATTTTACTGCTCCGGATGGTTCTCCAATTTTCCGAATGTAAGCTAAATCATCTTTTCCTCCAGTGATGACTTGAGTTTTGTCCACAGGATTTATCCTGCAACAAAAAACAGGACCTGTGGAAAAATAACTGCTAGTTACTGCAATTCAGGTCTAAAAAAAACAAGCGTAACTACTGAAGCCTTATATTCCTTCTTATACGCCATCTATTAGTCAAGTCTCTGTAAGCAAGGTATCAAGCACAGACAGAAAGTATATGATACAGATACCGATGTGCCCTATCTTACATTTTTGAAAAAAAGGGTCGGGTATCCGGGTGTCTTTAGTCTATGTATGATAACGTTCGTGCGTGCTAGAAGCCTGAGAAACTGATGATAGAGGAGCACAAGCACCAGATTAATTGGTATTTATTTACCATAAAATTACCATAAAATTATTTCAGTTGGACGTCTGTATTACATTCATATTGCCTGTGGTATCAAGTTTCAAATTAAAAACACTTATCACATTATAGCAATTCAGTTTTAGTATGGATTTCAATAATGATATAGGGGAAACTTCGATTCAAACATGTGAAATTATTTTATTTAAAAAATTTAGCCACTCCTTAGATGTGAGCATTTCCTAACAAATCAGTAATTTAAAAGAACCGCGAATTTTATTAAGACGTTGGGAAATATTGCGACCAAGCAGCAATTACAACCATGATACCAGAAAGGAAATAATCATCCGAAGTTATAACTGAAATTCTTTGAAAGGCAGTGCCAAAGTTTGGGATGGTATTTTACTAGGCTCTTGCCTGATTGCTGCACTGTTCTGAACCTTTACACAAACTTATCATGAAACAGCTCAGAACAAACTTATCAAGCTCTTCTTTCACGTCTTCTCCATTGTTGTAAGTAGATCCAAAATAGCCAGGAGTTTTCACTATAGCTCAAACCAACAACCTCTGAAGTTGTATTAAAAATGCACTACCCGGAGCGTATGACGAGTAGCCTATCAAATGAAAAGAGAATTGTTGGGGTCATATCAATAGCAATGCCCGCAAAAAGTTTATCAGAACTATAAGAGCCTTGGATCGAAAAAATCCAGATAACTATTTTACCAGAAAAAGGAGGGAAGTATCAGCCTTGGACCAACGGTGGGTTCCCCCCGCCTGCTCCAAATAGTTATTATAAAAAAAAGTTTTTAATATATAATCTTATAAAAATATTTAATTTATTTTTTTTTTTTTTTTTTTTTAATAGAGCTAAAATGTTGATGTCAAAGCCTCATAAATAGGTTCAGCATATCAAATTTTTGGAACAACACTTGCAGCTATGTGTTTCACTTATAACTTATTTGTTTAGCTTCACACGTTTGTTTAGAATTTGACATCCTAGAAATATCTATGCTCTGAACAAAGCAGCAATAAAACAGATACACAAAAGACTGTAATCGCAATATTTGAGTTCGGAGGGAATGCGAGTCAATTCATAGCAGACTTGTTTTTAAGTCAATTAGAATACGAATATATACTACTACTACTACTAACAACTCACCGCAGCACCAAGCCGCCTGAGGCCAACACAGCTACGCACGCTCTTTCTCCATCCCAATCTATTCAAAGCCTCCCTTTTTACACCCGCCCACGAAGTTCCCATTCCCCTTTAAATCTTTCTTTATGGTGTCCTCCCACCCCAGACGGGGACGACCTGCTTTTCGTTTACCGTAGTTGGTTGGCCGAAAAGAACAATCTTCGGCAATCTGTCATCCTTTATCCGCACAACGTGCCCTAGCCACCTCAACCTTTCTTTCATTATAGCCCTAGAGAGCGGTATTGAACCACATTTTCGTATAGCCTATTGTTCGAAATACGGTCAGTCAGCCGGGTACCCAGAACAATCCTTAAGCAATTTCTCTGGAAAACATCTAGCAAATCTTCATCCGCTTTTCAGAGCGCACATGATTCAGAGCCATATTTAACAACTGTCATCACTGTAGATTCCAATATTCTAATATTGGTTTCCACACTTATCTTCATATTCTTCCAAACTTTTTTTTAACTGTGAAAAAACACCCGGAGCCTTGGCTATTCTATATTTAACATCTTCACTGCTCCAACCATCTTTACTAAAAATACTACCAAGGTAAGTGAAGCTGCCCATCTGATCAATATTTTCATTACCCAACGTCACCTTTTCATCTTCACTTATTCCTAGCCTTAGTGACTTAATCTTCCTAACATTAATTTTCAAACCAATTCTAGCCCCTGACCTCGCAAAACCTCTAAAACTTTATTCATTTTGCTCACACTTTCATCTAGGATGCTTAAATCATCAGCATAATCCAGGTCCAAGAGACTTTTTCCTCCCCATTTGATTCCATGGCCTTCCATTGCCTTTCCTGTGCTCCTTAAAACAAAGTCCATCAAAATAATCCATACAAAGGGGGATAGAACACAACCCTGCTTAACTCCTGATTTAACACAAAACCAGCTGCTAACCTAATTTCCTACCTTAACCACAGCAGTGTTATTCTCGTATATAGCACTAATCACTTTAATGTATTTGTCTGGTATACCATACAGGGATAAAACCTTTACTAAAGCTCTTCTATCAACAGAATCGAACGCTTGCTCATAATCTTTAAAACTGAGGACCAAATGTGTGGACCAAATGTGTGGATCAAATGTGAGGACCAAAACTGAGGACCTTTGAACTGTGAGGACGCAAGTTGGATTTAACTTTGAATTTAATTGGTTTGTAAAAAGTGTATTTGTTAGACAGTGAAGACATTGCGAAACATTGAATTGGCTTGGGATTATAAACCTTGGATTACGTCATTTAATTATGACAAAAAAAGAAAATAGGCCAAAGACAAAGAATCAAGCTCTGATTGAGTAGTAGTTCAGGTGTCTTTACCGCTTGCCCTGAGGAGTGGAATGAAATGCAAATATTTGATTAGCTGAATTTTGCAAACGATACAGAGTATTCCTGAAAGTTGGTTGTGATTCCTGAAGTAGCGTCAGTATTCAAACGCTGTTGGAAGTCGTCGGTGCAGGAGATAGGGGTGTTAGCCGTGCCCAAATTAACGGTGGCTTAGCGAAATGCACGTCCGCATCGACGTGGATAAATTATAGGTGCCAAAATAGGTAAGAGAGATTAAATATTTTATTTTATTTGCACTTGCCATGGGGCGAAAAAGGAAGATTGCTAAAACTGTCCAAGTAGGGTCCCAGTCTGTTGAGAACAGTTTGTTGAATTCGACCGTTTCATCTGAAGGGAATAACGATGTCGCTTCACTGAAGACCCTGGCGGATGATTTTGCTAAGATGCTAACAATACTTACTGAAAATGGTAAAAAACTAGACTCTATAAACGATAGTATAAAAATGTTAGAAAATCGCATGGTATCAGTGAAAAATACACAGTCTGAGCTAAAATCAGAAGTTAATACTACGAGTTCACGTGTTACACAGCTTGAATCTGATGTTCTAAACTTAAGAAATCAAATGTCAATTATCGCTAGTGCAACGAAAAAGTATGAAACTGGGAGTGCAGATCTGTCTCGTCGGCTTATGGCATCTGAGTATCGACACACAGAGACGAATATTATCGTTTGGAATGCTCCCTGCGAAAATACCACCCAAGCCGAAACGTTTTTTGACCAGTTGTGTTTGGAGGGTCTAGGTCTGTCCATGGTCCCGAGGTTTCGAGTTGTTGGTAATGTCCGTAAGGAGCAACCGTATTTTAAAGTTAATGTTGGCTCTCGAGATGTGAAGGTCAGTGTGCTTAAGAACGGAAAGAAATTAAAAGGTAAAGTTATTGGACACCATAGAAATGTATCTGTTAGCGATGATGCACCAATATCAGTTCGTGAAGCTCGAAGGAAGTTGTATGTAAAGAAATCTAGATTAAATGATATAGGAGTTTCATCATGGGTTTCCAATACAGTTCCACCATATATACAGATCGACCGTGGTGGTGTGGCGGTAAAATTTGGTTACGATGAGCCTATCTCTGAGTTATGTGACCAATAGATGGTTATATCATGAATGGTGAATTAAGATTTTGTTAATATATTTTTATTTTTTTTGTTTTTTTTTTTTTTTGTATTTGTGTTTATGGAAAAAAATGAAAAGTTGTTTTTTTTTCTCATTTATTTAGTTTTTGTTAGAATTTAGAATTGGTAAGTGGTAGACACAGGTAGAGCATTGTGTTTTCTTCAATTATAATTTTCTGGAATTCAGTAATGGAAAAAGTAAGCCTGTATTGTGACAGGCTAGTGTTAGTGACAATTTTTTCACTTTTTTTGTATTCGTTTGTTTATTTATATTATTTTGTTAATATGTTTCTTATTATTTTTAGGTTATATTATGTTTTTTTCTGGAGCTTCAATTACGTTGGAAACGGGACCACCGACCCTCCGAGTTATAGTAGGTTATTCAGTTGGTTAGGTTTGGTTGCAACTACCCTCCTTTTCTTTTATATATATATATATATATATATATATATATATATATATATATATATATATATATATATATATATATATATATATATATATATATATATATATATATATATATATATATATATATATATATATATATATATATATATATATATATATATATATATATATATATATATATATTATATATATATATATATATATATATATATATATATATATATATATATATATATATATATATATATATATATATATATATATATATATATATATATATATATATATATATATATATATATATATATATATATATATATATATATATATATATATATATATATATATATATATATATATATATATATATATATATATATATATATACATACATATATATATATATATATTATGAAAAATGGTAATTGTTCGTAATGATCGTTTGGATTGGCTTGAGAATAATCCATTGAGCGTTTCGGATTTAGGATTAGGGGTACTTCACAGGGATTTTGATATGGGGGTAGATGATGTTTTTCCGAAGGTTAATTATAAGTGCCCAGTTGATTTACATACTAGACTGGCACCGGATAAACTTGGCATTTTTCATTTGAATTGTCAGGGGTTAAATAGTACATTGGATTATTTGTCGGAGCTTTGTATGCTATCTGATTTTCATATTCTTGCACTTACTGAAACATGGTTAATGAATAATAATTCGGGACTATTGGATATTTTAAATTATAATATGTATATTAAGAACCGTACTCACCATCAGCATGGAGGACTTGCCCTGTATATTAGAACTGATTTGAATGTGAAGGTTAGGGATGATTTGTCTGTTAATAAAGAGATGATTTTTGAGTGTTTTGTTACGGAGGTTGATAAGAATGGTGACCCATTTTTTATTGCTGTTTGTTACCGCCCCCCTTCAGCTGGTGTAGATTGTTTTTTAGAATTATTAGAGCAACAAATGGACCTTCTAACTCGTTAGAACATGCCGTGTTTTGTGTGTGGAGATTTTAACATTGATTTGAAATTGTTAACATCTAATTTAAAAGCCCGGAATTTTTTGAATTTAATGTTAGGTTATGGGATGCATCCTGCTGTAAATATTTGTACTAGAGTGACGGAGTCATCTTCATCTCTAATTGATAATGTATTTTTGAATGTTCCCCATGATTCGTCGAGTGTGTGTTAAATGATGTTTCGGATCACTTTGGTTTGGCTATATTAGTTCCGGGTATATTTAAGAATATTAATATCAATTGTGATGCTCGCACTAAGCCTAAAAAATTATTAGTTGATTCAAATACTATTTCAAGATTTAATCTTAGGATAGAACAGTTAGACTTTAAATTTTTACAAGAAGAATTAGATTTAAATTTGAAGTTTGAGCTTTGGTATGGTAAGATTAAGGATACGTTTTTGGAATGTTGTGAAGTGTCAGGAATACAGAAGAGAAGGGTGTCTTCAAATAAACCTTGGATTACAAAGAGTTTGTTACAGTCAATTAATAGAAGACGTTTTTTATATAAGTTGTCAACAAGGAGCAATGATCCTCATGATAAAGTAATATATATAGTTTATAATAGTAGGTTAAATGCTGCACTCCGACTGGCTAAGGTAGAATATTATAAGGTTAAATTTAAAAAAGTTGAGGGTAACCCGAGTAAGACTTGGAAATTGATTAAGTCGGTGACTTGCCCTGGTAGCGTCTTGATCTGTCCAGATAATATGGGAATGAATAATAATGTTGCAGATGAGATGTGTAATGATGATGAGATCAGATGAGATCATGATCATGAGATCATGATGAGATCATGATGAGCAGATGAGATCGGTGCCAGTAATTGATCAAGATGGAGATTTTCGTCAGTTCCTACCTGAACATTGTGATGTGTCTACGTACCTTAAATCTGTAACTATTGATGAATTATTTGATGTTATAAATAATATGAAAAATGGTGCATCAGGAGGCGATTTTATTTAATTGAAGGTTTTTAAGTAGATATTACCTGTTATATCTATTAATTTTTTAGGAATGATAAAAAATTGCTTAAAATCTGGAATATTTCCAGATTGTCTAAATTGTGCGAATGTTATCCCGATATTTAAAGGAGGGGATAAGAATTGTTTTAGTGATTATAGACCGATTTCTTTACTGCCATTTATTTCTAGAGTGTTTGAAAAGTTGATTCATAGTAGGATGGTAAGTTTTTTAGAAAAAAGACAATTTTTTAGTTCTAGTCAGTTTGGGTTTAAGAGTCATCATTCTACAGAGCATGGAGTTTTGTTTTTAACAACTTTTATTAATGATGCTTTAGACAAGGGTCTGAAGATAGCTTCGATATTTTTGGATATTACTAAAGCATTTGACTCTGTTGATCATGATATACTAGTTCAAAAGCTATATAGTAGTGGTATACGGGGTGATTTTTTAAATGTGATAGTTAGTTTTCTTAGTGGAAGGACTCAGTGTGTTGTGATGGACGGAGTTACATCTAAAATTTAATATATTTCGATTGGAGTACCCCAGGGTTCCGTTTTCGGCCCTTTGTTGTTTTTGGTTTATATTAATGACCTTTGTGTAGATTCAAGTAATGTGTCTTGTTATTTAGACCTTGATACTTACGGTACTAGGGGAATTCTACAGTAGACTAGCTCGTCTGGATTTGCTTACGCCCCCGTACCAAACTGGTTTTTTTCTGGTAGTCCTATTCTACAGGTCATCACACTCTTTGCCAAGAGGAACGTGTATAACTTGAGTGGTGATTATGATTTTAATAAAAGGAATAGTTTTCACTAAAATTCATATTAGTAAGAGAATTGAATTCAAAGAGAATAGTTTTTTTTTTTTTATTTGAAAGGATATTAGTGGAGAGAAAAAAATGAGTGGTGCATTTACATTATTGGAGATTAATGATGGAACTGACAGCAGCAGCAGCAACGATATACGAGTACCCAATGTGGCTGTGGAAATAACTGCTGGCTGTAGACTATGTCTTGAATGGGACACTATGTATGCTAGATACGTGATATCATTAAGCAAATTTAAGCAGGAGAACCAGCTGTGTTTTGCTGGAAAAGTGAATATTCTCCATATAAATAAACTTCGGTCAGCATTAGATGTTCTATCGAAATATATTGATGAGAACAAAATGCATTATTGAATATTATTATTGTAATTATGTTCAATAAAAATGTTTCTAAATCAATAGTATTTTTTCTTTTTTTCTATAGTAGACTAGTTTATATTATGATTAAAAAAAGAGATTCTGATTATTCTGTAGTTGGTTTTGAAAGAGTTAGGACTCTAAAAAAAAAAATGGATAGATTCGAGAAAGATCGAATCATGAGGAATTTAATTTTTATGTACAATCATTTGATTCTAGATGATGATTTTCTAGAGTTGTCTATTCAAAGGAAGATATTTTCTCGAGGAATGATTGTCGATATAATAAAAACTGATTCTCCATCATTAAACTTTAGTATCTTCGACATTGTTTTAAAAATTCCTTGAAAAAAGTTTTTTAGAGAGTGAACTCGAAGCCTAAATACGATAAGTTTTATATTCTTTTAAACATTAGATTCTTGAGAGTCTTGACTTTTTTTTTTCATAATAAATTGTTATCTATAATAGTTGTATAACCTCTCTCTCTCTATCACAAACATTATTTGTTGATTGTTCTGTATATTTGTATGTTTTATTTAGTGATCTATTAATAAATGAAATTTGCTCATTAAATTCAACCAAGTTCTGTTAACATAGTTTAGCATTTAATATTGTTATACTTTAAAACGGAGTTTTTAGTGTGCGGACCGGTTTAGAGTATGAACTACGTGTAAATTGCATAGAGGATATGCTGTAAAAATTAAAGGTTGTAATTCCTGTCTAGAAGAGGTGTTTGACTTTCATCCTAGAGGCTACCTATATTCCAATTGTCATTATGATAAATGTAAGCACTGGGAGAGTACATATCCCGGTATGATTGGAAAGAATTCAACCCAGGATTTTAGTTTATTGCTACGAGATTGGTATCGTCGTGGGTTTAGATTGGTCGGGGAGGAGGACCCAGGCCAACGATTCAACTGTTTGAACAACAAAAGAAAATTGTTTCTACGTCATTTTTGTGAAGACACTGGGTGTTATGATTATAAGCCCACTGATTTTTATTTGGCAGTGACAGAATGTGATTCGACACTTGAGGACACTGTTTGTGAAATTGCTTCAAATACACAAATTGAAACATGTGAATTCTATAGAATGAATGCGAATAGTATCATTGACTATACAAAGAGATATGACAAGTGTGAAGTCACGCTCTACTGTAGAAAATGTGACCCCGACATTGCAGTACATCAAGATCAGTACAATGTGAATTAAGATAATCTACCTGCACTAGTTGTTGTTGACAAATACCTAGTAGTTGATTGAATCTAAATAGTATAAAAGTCATTTTATCTTGTATATAATTTTTTTTTTATTAATAAAAAATTTAACATAAATATTTATAAAATTTTATTATCTGGGCAATAAAATAAATATTAAATAAACTTGTAAGTATATTATACACTATAAAGTAGTTCAATTGAGGTAAGTCAACGTAGATGTTGAGAAACTGCTTATAGGTGTAGACACGACATCTGAACACGAAAAAGAGTAGAGCATGAAAGCCACATATCATAAGTCGTTAAATCCTGTAATCTTCGTTGATTTTTAATAATGGTTTTCCCACTTCTTTCAACAAAATTGCTGATTTATGGAACATAGAATTTATACGATATGCCAAGATGGTAAAAAAATTCAATAATCTTCTCCGTTTGAAAGATGCAGAGCCAATGACCAGTCTTCAAAGTCGATGGATTGCTATTAACAATGATTATAGTATTGTTAACACTTGGAATTTTTTCAATGAAGTCAAGGGGTATGCACTAGGACCTGTATTGGGACATGTATGGGTCCATACTAAATACATTGATTATTTGATTTGTGTTCATGGTGCAAGGTCTAGTAGAACACTGCCGTC
>NC_142794.1:12854979-12861499 GCF_049724085.1 Artemia sp. Qi Xiang Cuo | reverse complement strand
ATTCGCTTATGAGATAACGTCGAAGAGATATGGGGGAATGCATAGAAAATAGCAAAGATTAGAAAAAATAGCATTTTGAGTTTCAAATGCAGTGATTATTAATAGAAATTACCTAAAAATATTCGCTTATGAGATATCGAAGCGATAGCAACAGAGAAAAGAGCGGTTTCTTTGCATAAAAAATTACATTTAGATATGTAATAGTGGGGTTAATATCTCACAGAGATAAGTTTATATTGGGATTGAAAAAGACTAAACATTGGAATAAATAGAAAGGTAGGAAAAAACGCTTACATTTGCATATCCCGGCTGCACTTGGGCATCCGAAGGACCAGGTAGTGCATGCTGGAAGGTGGACGGGTCGGCGTCGCTATGTTCTTGTGCGACTAGGCCGGCTATTTCACGATCTTGCATAGCTTCGGCATTGTAGTTACCCGCCCACTCTCTCTTTAACTTAAACCCAGGCTGCATTGGGGCTGGCACTGATGGGGCTGTCTTGTCATCTCTGGCTTTCTTGGAAGGAGGGGGCACGCATTCTTCACAATTTGCCTTAAAAAGAACAGAAAAAATTAGTATCTAAATAATTTGCCCTTTTTTTTTACAGAAAGAAAGTTAGTATCATCATCCATGTAATTTTGTCTAGAAAAGTCATTTATAACTAAGAAAGCACAACGTAAAAAAATTTCGTTAAATATACTAATTGCATCCTTTTTGAATCTGAGAATTACGGTTCACTGAGCCCTTCAAAAGCCGACCTATATAAATCGGCCTAGTTTCTTATTTTTAGGCGTTTCTGTTATTTTCTGGTTTTAATCTGCATTTTGCATGCCTTGTTTGATGCATTTAAAGTATTAACGGTATTTTTTATCTTTCCATATCCTTTTACGATAGCTGGTATTTATCACACACCCAGAAAAACAGCCCACGGAAAATAACCCCCACGGAAAATATCCCTGAGAAAAGACATGGGAAAATACCCCTCACTCCACCGAAAGATATGGTAAAAATTCTATTCAATTTACGCATAATAAAGCAATGCATGTTTTGCTTAAACTCACCCCCCTCACTATTCACGTGAAAAAACAGTTTGTTTTCACCACAAAATGATTACGATAGACTTTTGTCATTGTTACCTCCCCCTTTCACCAATGTCCTCAATATATTGTTAGATCTTAATTTGAAAATAACGAGATTTCACCGGTTCTCCAAAAAGAGATTGTATATACCTGCGCTTAATAAATTGCAATTGTCTGCATGAAAGCGTTTTAATTTTGACGGAGAAACAGTTCCTTTTGACTTTGGCTGCCGCGTTCGTAAACACACCGGAAAGGGGTGACAGCTAATTTTAGGCCTCGCACCGGAGAGCCTTATGTCAAAATCAGAACGGGCTAATAACAACAGAGCGATGGATGTCTCAGAGAAAAGATTACAATTGAGAAAATTGCATAAATTTAACGAAGGAATAATTATTTCTTTTTGCTAGAGTTTTGTTGTAAAACAGTGAGGGGGGGGGGGTTAGGTTGTGAGGGTAAAATAAAATATTTTATGTATTTAATTTTGACGGAGAAACAGGTCGCGTTTACTTTGGCTGCCGCGCTCGTAAACACATAGGAAAAGGGGTGACAGCTAATTATAGGCCTCACACCAGAGATTCCTGTGTCAAAACCAGGTTCGGTTAATAACAACAGTGACGGAAGTCAATGATCGCTTTTAGCTAGGATATAGACACTTAAAATTGCATAAATTTAACGAAAGAAAATTACTTCTTTTTGCTAGAATTAAGGTCGTAAACAGAGGGGGAAGGAAGGATGGGGGTTACGTAACGAAAAAAGAGCGTATTTTACACTTTTTATCGAGTATAAACGTCATATAGGGACGTTTGTATAGGGGGGGGGGGGCTGACCCGAATATAGTAGAGGGGAACCACGGAAAACAATTTTATTTTGAAAATAAAAAATGAAAACAGAACTTACATTGCTAATTGTGGCTGCCAAGACTTCAAGTTCATCAATAATTTCATATGTTCTATCCATTGTGTCACAATACTTTCTGATAATTGAATCACATTGCTTGCCCGTTATATACGAAATCTCAAGGGTGAATTGTTATGTAACGGGGAAAATCATATGTAAGCAGGTCTCTGATTGGCTGAGAAGGGGGATGTATCCGACTCGCTGATTGGCTGAGAAGGAAACAAGTGATCTAACTGTTTCCGGGAAAGTCATAACATTTGGCAAATTCCTGTTTTTTCATTCTCACTGAGAAAACCATAAAACAGACATGAATTGCTGTTAACATCCATAAATGTGACAAAGTTCCTGTTTTTCAAAGTCTCACTGACAAAAACCATTAAACATCCATGAAAAACATCAAATAAATCGACCAACACACATAACCATCCATGAAAACATACATAAATGTGACAAAATTCCTGTTTTTTCATTCTCATTGACAAAAACCATAAACCACGTGGTTCTCGTGCCAATATATGGTGTTAAAAAAAAGTTGTAGGTGGCAGCAGGGGTGAGGGGTGGCGCCTCCTGACCCCTCTCTACTGACGTATTTGTGTGTGTTTTTTTCAGGGGGGGGGGTAAATGTGCTTTGATCACTTTGACTCTTGAAAAGGGCACTAGAACTTATGATTACAAATCCAATGACTCCCTCCAAAGCATATATGACCACCCTTTTTATAAGAACCTTATATACCCCAAGGGCAAAATTTACAACGCTTTCCCGGAGAACTGTTGGGTGGGGGGGGGGCATTCCTCACACCCTTGCCCCAAATCTCTGGGGTTTGTTTCGTCCACAATATCCTTGTTATATGATATTTAGGCTGGGTTGAATAGAATGGCTATCTCAAAATTTCTATTAGATGCATTTCGGGACAATACGACGTGTGTGTGTTTGTGAGGGGTGGGGGGGGGGAGATTAGCTGCCCTCCGATCACTTTTACTCTTAAAAAGAACACTAGAGCGTCTGATTATAAATCCAATGAGTCCCCTCCGAAGGTCATATGACCACGCTTTCTATAAAACCTAATATGCCCCAGGGCATAACTTACAACCCTTGCTCTTAGGGCTGGGAGGATTTGTTATCCTCAAAGACATAATTTTAAGACCTTTCAAATACGTTGAACAAATTGGCTATCTCGCAATTATGATTGAAAGTGTTTGGGGAAATGATGGGCGTGGGGGGTTCATTTGCCCTTTGATCACTTTTGGCCAATAAAAAAGGCACTAGTCCTCTCAATTTCCTATCGAATGAGCCCTTTTTGAAGCTTCTGCGACAAAACTTTCTCTAAAAACCTAATACGCCCAAAGGGCATAACTTACTATCCTTGTCCTGAGGGCTATGGGGGCGGAGGGGATGTAATCCTCAAAGACATAATTTCTAGACCTTTCAACTACGTTGAAGAAAATTGCTATCTCAAAATTTGATTGGATGTGCCATATCAAAAATTGCCATATCAAACTGTCGGTCGGAAATGTTTGGGGAAATGATGGGTGTGGGGGGTAATCTCCCTCCGATTGCTTCCGACTATTAAATAGGGCAATAGCCGTCTCAATTTTAGATCGAACGAGCCCTTTTAAAGATTTATGAAAACGCTTTCTATAAAAGCCATATATGCCCCCAGGGCATAACTCAGAACCTTAGCCCTGAGGGCTTTGACGGGGGGAAGGGGGGGCTGTCATACTCAAAAACGTATTTTCCGGACCCTTCAACTACGTTCAACAAAATAACTATATGAAAATGTTGATCGGAAGTGTTTGAGGAAATGATGGGCAAGGGGGGAGGGGGCATTCGCTCTCCGATAGCTTTTGATTAATAATAAGGGCACTAGCCCTCTCAGTTCCCAAATGAATGTGCCCTTTATGAAGTTGCTACGACAACACTTTCAATAAAAACTTTATATGCCCCCAGGACATAACTTACAACCTTTGCCCCGGAGGGGCTGTGGAAGGTTTGTCATCCTCAGACATAATTTCCTGACCTTTCAATTACGTTGAACAAAATGGCGATCTCAGAATTTTAATTGGACGTGCTTGGGGAATGGTGGCCTTGAGAGGGGGGTTAGTTGCCCTTTCAATTTCCAATCGAATGAACCCTTTTTGAAGTTTCTACTACAACGTTTTCTATTAAAACCTTATACGTCCCAGGGCATAACTTACAAAACTTGCCCTGTGGGGTGTGGGGGGTTGTCATCCTCAAATACCCAATTTCCAGAATTTTCAACTGCGTTGAAGAAAATGGCTGTCTCAAAATTTTGATTGGATGCGTTTGGGGAAATGGTGGGCGTGGAAGGGGTGTTAGTTGCCTTCCAATCACTTTTGGCTATTAAAAAGGGCACAAGCCCTTCCAATTTACAATCAAATGAGCCCTCTTCGAGGTTTCTATGAAAACTCCTTCGATAAGAAGTGCCCTGGTTTAAAAGAAAAAAATAATAATAATAAATGATACATAGTGTACACATCGTTCTTTACTTAGGCAGCGCTATTGCACTGCCTATGAAAGTGACACTTGAATTATTGTAATTTCCAGGATCCAAAGGAGTGTAAAGTTGGGATAGCCGCTTGGTTGCTGATTCAGGTAAAAAAAAAATGGAAAGGTTAATACGATTGTATACCCCTGCATATAAGACAGTGTCTGGAATACTCGTTATTTCTGGACCTAAGGGCCTCCGGACTACCTCAAATAATTTCTGCTCTTATAGATTAAAAGGCGATAGAAAAAGAAACCACAGAAACAATACTGAAAAATCCTTCTTGAATATCCGTTGACAATGACATTGTGTTTAGTACAGGCTCATGATTAAATATGGATAACCTTCTGCTACCTTCATCTTCAGCTGAATTATCAGTTGATGAAACGACAGCATTTTTTTCCGATTGACAAAGTTTCTATCAAAGTTACCATCTGTATCACAAAAGTGCTAAATGTAGCACTGTAGAACGTGCTACATTGAATAAAGCACTTTTCTCTCGCGTGAGCAAATTGAACCACATTCTTACAACGATTTTTTCTTTTGTCTTGGACAAAATTATGAGGATTTTGAAAAAAGACAAAGAGGATTAAAAAAACGCACATCACCTTTTTACTTTGTTTGTTTCAAAAGATTGACACGAAGTTTGATATCACCAGACATGGGTCCTAAGAAGAAAATCACTGGTTCTGCTCGAGGAAGATATTCCTTATCGCTGTTGGGCACAACTAGCGCCCGTGGAATATACTATAAGCTGTTGGCCTGTGGATTTCAATAGAAAGAATGTTTCCCCTTTGAAATAGAGGAGATCAAAACAGCACTACACAGTTTTGTTTGCTGCAAGCTCCTCAAATGAGCAGGAAAAAGTTGAAAAACGAGAAGCAGGCGAAACCACCGCTAATCCTTGCTATCGCATTTGGATCCTCCTCCAGAAACAATAAAATTTCAAAGCGCGTTCAGACCTTCCACTTTCTGGAGAAGTGGGACTGAAAGCTGGAAACTGAGCCTACTGTTACCAAGCCATTTTTCCGTTTTCGGGGTCGGAAGATCAGTGTGTCAGAAAATGGAAAAATGGGACGGAAAACAGTAGTATGGAATAATTTTCTGGAAAAATTGCCAGAATAAGGAGACGATAAGTGATGAAGAAAAGAAGTTTTTTAACGTTTTACAGAAAAGAAAAGAAGAAAGTGTCTAGCTGAGGCTCTACAAGTATTTACTTTAGGTTTTGGCTCACATAAAAACAGGTTCGATTGCTTTTCTTTTTTCCGTCCCATTTCTTCAGAAAATGGATAGCCTGGAATGGCTATAGACATAAAATGTAATTACATGATGTGTCACATGTCAAAATATACGATAGAGCATTTTTAGGCATAACAATAATCAAAGTCAAGTAGAGAGAACATCAGACTACTTCCAAAGGACTCTAGTCATGATTGCCATTTACAATGATTAATTAAAAAAACTGTTTCCACAAAATATGTTTTTCACAGAAAAGTAAAGAACTCCATTAAACCAAAATTGAGCAAAAATGAAACTACCACAAATCAGCATCGATAAATAAATGAAACCCCAAACGAACAGAAATTACAATAAATAACCGAGTCAATCTCAAAACGAGAAGACATTAACATGAGTAGGGCTCAAAACCGCTGTGCCTTCCCAAGGCCAGAACACAATTCTGGCACTTTACTGAAAAAATATAATATAATTGCACTTTACTGAAAAAATATAATTTTTTTTACTTTTATAACTTCCCTTGGGAAGGCATAGGGGTTTTGAACCCTACTCATGTAGGGTTCTTTTTCCCTTTTCAGGGAAAAAGGAAATAATTCTTTGAATCTTTTTGTTTTTTTAAGACTTTATAGTTTAGACTTTTAAAAATTTGGAACTTGGATCTTTTAAGACTTTTAAAAATTTGGACACAAATAGTAATGTTTAATTTAGTTTCATACCTCCTCTAGTTCACCTAAAATAGAAAACTTGATACCATTCTCAAAAACATCTGTTTACCTTCTTTGATAGCTTGGATGCACTTACGCT